>NC_091691.1:48540606-48843636 GCF_041296265.1 Equus caballus
CAAAGGTAGGAAAAGTGAGGTTATCACCTGAGAAGAGTCAGAAAGGACGAGGAGAAGTTCCTTGTGCTCAGGAGGTGAGCAAAGGCGGATTAGGCCAGGGGAACAGAATGTGCAGAGGTGGGAAATTTTAAGTGTTTCATTATGGCCTGTGACTGTGTCACGTGTTCAGGAGAGGAAGCTTCAAGATGTAGGTGGAGGGCCAGGTTCTGACTGACCCCATAAAGAATGGAAGGTATCGAAGATTATAAAACCTACAAGAAAATGCTTAGTTACCATAATGATAATGATAGGAGCTGTTATTTATGGGTGCATATTATTGTGCTAGGCACTGTGCTTAATATTTTATAGTGTTTTCTCAGCTTCTCAATAGTTTTGTGTTGTAGTTGTTTTTATATCTATTTTATAAGTGAGGAAACCAAGGTTTAGAGAGGTTAAGTAATTGGCCCAGGGCAACACAGCTAATAAGTAGCAGAGTCTGGATTTGAATCTAGGTCTTTCTGATTTTTAAAGTCCTCTTTACCATTATACTATACTGCCTAGATCAGTGGTGTGCACACGTGGTAGGTGGTCAGCACATATTTCTTGAATTGATTGAATTTTTCCATCTAATTAACTGACTTTTTTAACATTTGAAAGTTCAGTAAAGGCCACACTAACTAGAAACACATCTTTATCAGTATTGTTAACACTAGATTATTTTTGCAAAGAAATGTCCAAACATGCATTTAATACCAGCTGCTTGGGGGTAGTTATGTATATTAATGTTTTCATTATACCATTTTATTAAATAGGAAAAATAGAGAATATAGATAAGCCGAAAGGAAAAAAATTTTCATCACTCAGATAACTTCTGTTTATATTTTGGTGTTATATCCTTGCTGACTTTTAAAATATTCATAAATATTTACCTTTAAAATCCATTTCAACACACTATCTTTATATATTTGAAGAGTCTATAATTTTTTTCTTATGTAGGTTTTCTGCAGCTTTTTGCTTTCTGCCTTGGGTACTGTCAGAAAGCATGTGACTGAATTTTGAATGAGCTAATTTGTTTTTTTTTTGTTTTTTTTTTCCTTTTTCTTTTTCCTTTCTTTCTTTTTTTTTTTGAGGAAGACTGGCCCTAAGCTAACATCCGTGCCCATCTTCCTCTGCTTTATATGTGGGACGCCTACCACAGCATGGCTTGCCAAGCAGTGACATGTCCGCACCCGGAATCTGAACCCACGAACGCTGGGCTGCCAAAGCGCAACGTGCGCACTTAACCGCTGTGCCACCAGGCTGTCCCCTAAATGAGCTAATTTTAATTTGCCTTCATTTCTGAAGACTTAAGGTTTTAAAAAGAGATACTGGTTAAAATATATTTATTTCGACATAATAACTGTTAGGCTTGCTCTTGAACTAAAATGTCTGTTTTTTAAATTCCTTTAGTAATTATTTTTAAGTAAAATTTTTATTGAAATACAACACGTAAGTAAAAGTACACAAATAATGAGTGCATAGCTTAATGGTGTCTTTTCACAAAGTGAACACCCATTACTAGCATCTCAGAAGACCCCTGTATCCCCACTGCATTCACTCCTTTTCCCTACCTCAGGTCTAACTGCTCTGCTGACGAGATTCATTGGCATTTATTTTTAACTTCTAAATGAGTGGTACTTGAGCAAGTCTTGGGCCATAGGTGCAGTTTTGACAACAAGTGATTTGAATTTTCCAAAATAAAGAGTTTAATACAACATACACCCCCCCCCCCCCACACACACACGCACTCTAATGAATCCCCATGTACTCATCATCCAGCTTCAACAATTAACAATTCATGGACAGTCTTCTTTCATCCAACCTTCCCATTATTTTTATCTCTCTTTTTTTGTTTTTGAGGAAGATTAGCCCTGAGCTAACTACTGCTAATCCTCCTCTTTTTTGCTGAGGAAGACTGACCCTGAGCTAACATCCATGCCCATCTTCCTCTACTTTCTACGTAGGATGCCTACCACAGCATGGCTTTTGCCAAGTAGTGCCGTGTCTGCACCTGGGATCCGAACCGGTGAACCCCGAGCCACCGAGAAGCGGAATGTGTGACCACCGGGCTGGCCCCCCCCATTATTTTTAAGTGAACCCTAGGTATCACATTACCATTTTAGTAGCTATTTTAAAATATATATTTCTAAAAGATGAAAAGATTACCCTTTTTTTAACCATAAAAATTAAAGAATATAATAAACACACCTTTAAAAAAACTAATTCCTTACTATCAGATCTTCCCTCAGGTTTCAAAAGTCCCTGAATATCTCATAATTTTTGATAGTTTGAAGTAGGGTCCACATACTACATTGGTTGGTATGTCTCATATGTACATCTCTTTTAATCTAAAGATTCTCTATGCCTTTTTTCTTGCAATATTTGTTGATAATTTTTTTTTAAAGCTGGTTTGTTGGCTTTTTTGTTTTCAGGGTATTCTTTCATGGATATTTTCATTCATCTTTTATGAAAGTGATTATCATGAACTTTTAAAATTTGGCATGTAATTCACAGACAAATGTACAGATTTTAAATGTTTGGTTGATGAATTTTGACAGTTGTATACTTCAGTGTATCTACCCCCTGGTGTATTTTGTTTTCAGTTGTTTCTTTTATTTTTTATTTATTTATTTATTTATTTATTTTTAAAGATTTTATTTTTTCCATTTTTCTCCCCAAAGCCCCCCGGTACATAGTTGTATATTCTTTGTTGTGGGTCCTTCTAGTTGTGGCATGTGGGACGCTGCCTCAGCGTGGTCTGATGAGCAGTGCCATGTCCGCGCCCAGGATTCGAACCAACGAAACACTGGGCCACCTGCAGCGGAGCGCGCGAACTTAACCACTCGGCCACGGGGCCAGCCCCTCAGTTGTTTCTTTTAAATGGAAAAAGAGGAGAAATCCCTTCCATTCTTTAGACTCATCACTGTTAGGAATATAAAGCTCTCTGCTTTTCGGCAGCTGGATGGGTAAATTAAGAAAATCTGGGGTTTGGAAAACACTGCTTGCTAGTAGAGGGATATGTGTAACATGTTAGAGCTAAAGTGAGAAGTGTAAATGCACTGCATTGGAATTTGTATCTTTGCAAAAAAGCTATGGCTATTTGGTTATCCCTGGAAGTTGCATGCACTTTTCCCTGTTACCTCCACCTATGCCTCAATTTCAAGCAGCCGACAGACTTGATCTCCTCTAAATTCTGTAAAGTCAGGAGGATCTTGTGGTTATTGACTCCAGGAAAGAGTTAACTGCAGTTGAGGCATATAAATGTCTAGTATGTTTTTTGACAGGTGTTAGCCAACTTGGTTCTTTCATCTTTGCTTTCTCCAGGATTTGAATTTGTTGTTGTATTTAACTTTGGGGACTTTATTAATTGACTTGTGTTTTCTTAGAGAAGTGCGTTGATCTTAGTTGGATACCAATTGGAAGGTAGGAGAGAAGTTACTAAGAGTTACTGAGTAGCTACTCTGTGTGAGGAATCATTTTAAATACAGCCCTCTTAACTACTAAGTGTTGGAGGTGAGGACAGCCATTCTGTGCATAGCCCAGATCAGGAAACAGAATGAGACTTCCAGTGATTTGCTTAAGGCCATATAGCTAGTAACTACAAAGAATAGGGATTTAAACCCTGAACTTTTACTCCAGAACTCTTCAACAGTTTTCACTAAAATATGCTGTTTTCATAAATATTAGAAACTCAAGCAATAATGTGTCTGCCCTTTGCAATTCCTTCTTCTTATATGTACATGAAAAAACAGAATCATATTTAAAACAAAATTATGTCAGATCCAATTGTGATAAAATTTTCTGCATGAACATGCAGTTCTCAAGTTGTAAGAGAAAGTTTTGTACTAAAAAAGTCAGTAAAGCAAAATAATTTTTCTAGGGCCTGTAGTGCAATATGGTGACATTAGACCAGCATTATTGTTTTTGAAGACAATAGGAAAATAGCTTATCAAATTATCTTTAGATAGTTCAGGAAGTAGAATTTTCTCATAAGTTGAGGTTACTTAAATTTCTAGTTCTTCACTGAATTTGTAGTTTAGTTTTTAAAATGAAATCTCCATTTTCATTTTATGAAAAATAGATTTATTTTAAAAACTTTTCCCCAGAGAACATATAAATTTGTTTTTAAAGAAGTAATATCTTTTATGCGTTTTAAAAATTGTTTACCTACATTCAGATCTGGATGCGATTCAGATTTCGTTTCTAATTTGAAAAAAATGACTTCTGTGACTATTGTTTCTGTTGCATTCTTCTTTCCAAATCTTGAGAACCCTTTACCTGTTGTAATTATAATCACCTGAATTTTACTTTACCTTTGGGTGCTCTATTTTTTAAACAAATTCTTATTTTACATACTTTAATCCAAATTGTTACACATACCAAGCTTGTTACTAGATGTATTGTCCCCAACTAAGATCCTACCCTTCTCCCCAAAAACCCATTCTGGATTAAGAAAATCCTCCTTTCAGACTTGCCATAGTATTAAAAAATGCATATAGTTGCCCTTTTTTGGTTTCATTGAGCTTTCATATTCTTAAAAGACAGATCTCAGAACCAAGGTGATAATTTTCTCTAATAGAAGTATATATTCTTAAAAGGCCTTTTTATGTAAAGTTGGTGGGTAAGACAAATGGAACAACCAGTTAAACTCATTCCTTCTGTACTTATTTTTAACTTCAAAGCTCCTAGTTTTAACCTCTGGTTCAGTCCCATCTTACTAGATTTAAGTGGCTTTTGTTTTGTTTTTTTTTTCATGCAGGTTCTGCTCATTAATCACCACGAGTGTGGATCTGAAGAAGAGTTTATTACCTCTCTTTTTTTGAGTATGTTTAACTTCAGATACACACAACGTAGCCTCTCCTTCCCTATTAGATTCTTAGAAGGTAGTTATATTTTTATAGTCTCCTTCTTGTGACTTTGATAGTTGTGATCAATAAGAATAAAAACTATTCCTTACATATTGGGCTACTGCATGCAAATCAGTTCATTTAAAACCTCCTGGAGGTCTTTGGCATGCCAGACATAAAACCATGAGTGTTTGTTTGTGGAGGTAACCATGTTCTAAAGAAATTTAAGAGTTTAATTCCTTTATCAAGAAACTGGGAGAGTTATCCTTTATGTTCTGGGAATCACTGACTTTAAGGGGCTTGCTTTTGGTCTGTGATTTTCAACATTAATTTAAAATGGGAATGATAAATTAGAAATACTCTTGTGGTATTAGATCTCTGAATGAGTAGTAGAGAGAAATTAGCTTGCGTTGTACCTATTGTATGCATAACAAAATAGCTAATTTATCATGTCTTATTTGTTAATGAGCATATATTTTTCTATGTTTGCAATTTTTAGACACATTGATGTATTTTTCTTCCTGTAGATGAATATGATGAATTTTTAAAATTCATTCTTTTTTTTTCCTGTCTAGGGCTGGAAAAAAGAAAGAATTCTGGCTGAATATCCTGATGGCAGAATAATAATGGTTCTTCCTGAAGACCCAAAGTATGCCCTGAAAAAGGTAAATTTCCAGTGAAATTTCATGTAGAATGGATAATACAATTTTCAGGTAATTTTAAGAGGATAACACATTGCTGGCATAGCGCATTTAAACACCAATTCTGAAAACAAGAAATAAGCATTTAAAGAATACAACCCAACTGAAAAATTATGCTTAAACTTTGTAGTGTGTCTAGCATATGTGAAGTCAATTTTTAGTGAATTAATTACTTTCTTGTATTATCAATAATTTGAGTGATGGTATAGAAGGCATTCTAGATAAGTTAATGAATAATACCACACAAGTGATTTCAAGAATCAGAATTAAAAATTTGAATCATGATAATTTTGAAAATTTATATTAATAAATGTAAAAGTTTCATTTTGAGATAGATTTCTAAATAAAAGCTTATTACAGAAGAGTATCTAGTAGTGGGTCATAGTAATCCTGAAACTATGCATGAGGTAATCATATAATGTTAAGAGAAAAAAGAAGATATATTCTGATTTATAAGTATAATGTAGAAAACTTAAAGAAAATCCTCTTATCTAGTGTGGGCCAAGTTTTAGCCCAACTTAGAGTTTCATACCCTGAGGGTTCAGAAAAATGTACCAGAGAAATAATGAAATCTGGAACCATTTTATTATATAGAGTATTTTTAAAGTCAAGAAACCTTAGGATAAACTTATTTTTAAACAATATGTTAATTACATTTTCAAATAATATCCTCAAAATGTTTTTCTTTGACCTCCAAATGCATTTTCAAATTTACCTCATAATGCATTTACTTCATAATGTAAAGCAATGAGTCTAGTTGTTTATCTGAAAAACTTAATTATACTAGAGTGTGTCCAAAATGTCTAGAAACATAAGGAAAGTAATTTATTTGTTGTACTTTTTTTAGATTAATAGTTAGACCTCTTTAAATTTAGAAACATTTCACCTGAACGGAAACACTTAGAACTTATTTAAAAATATAGCTCACATTCTACTTCAAGTATAAGTTTATCCTGTGGTTCCTGACTTTTCAGATACCTTATATATGACTGAACAATCCCAGATACCCAAACAAGCCCTCATCCTACCACTGCCTGACAGTGTAGACAGTAGCATTTAGAATGACATGTGAACATGCCACCTGTCTTGTGTTTGAAACATTGATCCTTGCACAGAAACAAATACTTGTTGAATTAGTGTTCAATTAATGAATGACTAAATGAAAATTAAATTACGGAATTCCAGACTTTGCTACATCACCATATATGGCATCCAGACTTTTCTTACTGAGACTCCTCAGTAAATGCTAAAATTTCCTGATTTCAGTTTCTCAGGGCAAAATCTTAGTAACCTACAATTAAGTGTGTTACTAGTTAGTAATCCGTAATAGGTTAAAAATTAAAATCTGGGGAATTCTGAGTCATTTTCTTTAGGAACTGAATCAGGAGTTGTATTATAGGATACTGTTCCAGGATTAGGAGGACTTGAGTTTTCATCACTGAATAAAGGATGTATTACACGGTATACTGCATGTCAGAGGTATGAGTACTTAACCCTTATAGGGGTTATTTGCATTTTAAATTTAGTAGCACAAGTTAATGTTTATTGGATCAGATATTTGCTGATTATTTTTAACTGGGGAAGGGACTGATGTTTGAGTGCCTACAAAAATCGTGACTTTGAGTGCCTATAAAGTTGGAGCTTATCATATTTGTCCATGACCACAGTTCTAGGAGGTAAACTAGAAGCAGCACAGTTTGATGCCATGTTAAGATTATGGGTTCAAATCCCTACTCTAGATATCCAGTATCTGGCATGGGAAAGGTACTTAACCTTTGAATTTTATTTCTTCCATATGTAAAGTGAATAACCATAGACCTTCAAGAGATGTTGGATTTAAATGAGATAATATTCTTAAAGTGCTTTATGTAGTGTCTGGCTTATACATGGTTGATAAGGAGTAAACATGTGTTTCTTTCCTTTGCCCACTTCCATTTTATTAATGAGAGTATTAATTAAGGCTTAGGAAGGAAAGTGGCTTGCCTGGCTAAGATTCCAGTGAAGTTCTTTCCAATTCTCAAACCCATGATGCTTTTAATGGGAAGCCTTTCATGTTCTTATTACCGATTATAGCAGCTCTCACTCTTGTTCCCTAGACTGATGGGCTTGGCATTACTCTTCAGTTCTTCCCTCATTTTGCAAATTGGCCCACAGGGCTTGAAAAACTGTTATTGAACAGCACAGTCATTCAGAAGGACTCTAGAGGATGTCCTCCTTGGAATAATAGACTCAATTTATTGAACTGAAATAGTATATTTTTACCTATATGCAATGCTTTCATTGTTAAAAAAACAGTATTGTTTTTTATTTGGCAGGTTGACGAGATTAGAGAGATGGTTGATAATGATTTAGGTTTCCAACAGGCTCCACTAATGTGCTATTCCAGAACTAAAACACTTCTCTTTATTTCTAATGACAAAAAAGTAGTTGGCTGCCTAATTGCGGAACATATCCAATGGGTAAGTGATTTTTAAAGGGTGTTCATATGTAGTTTGGTGTTTAAAGATTTTACTAGGTGTTCTTGAATCACATAATCCTGGTAATTTTATCAACATTTTGTGTAAGGAAGAGTAAGACTGCAAGAATTCCTGTGTATAACTCTTTACTACTTTGGAGTTGTAACATGCATAGGTAATAGTTTCTCAAATCAGTATGTAAGATAAAAATTCTATAAATCAAAAGTACTGTTAAATTTTGTTTAAGAAGTTTCTTTGTTGGATACTAATGCAACGTCTCAGTCCCTTCAGCCCTGGTATAAATCAAGGGTTGGCAAACTATAGTCTCAGGGCAAAATCCAGCCTGTTTTTGTAAATAAAGTTTTATTGTAACACAGCCATGCCCATTTGCCTACCTCTTGTCTGTGGCTGCTTTCACACTACAAAGACTGAGTAGAGTAGTTGCAGGAGAGGCCAGGAGGGCTGCAAAGCCTAAAATACTTAGTATTCTACCTCTTTATAAAAAGTTGCCCGCCCTTGGAATAGATCACCACTGTTTTGGTTGAGCTATAGATGAGGAGTTGGCTTGTATTTAGGAGCCAAATTGTACAAAAAAAGAAATAATAAAATCACAGTAAAAGGGATATGTTCACATTGTGAGAGTTACGTAGTAACAGACCAACTTGAGAGAACAGATTCTGGACTTTCTAATCATGCTCACCTTGAGGCATACCTCATTTGAATTCGATCTTTTTTCTGCTCAGGTCTTGCTGATGAATTCAGCGCACATTGGATTTGACTTCTGTTGAGTTGCTATCTTTTGGTATATTAATAGTGCCTGCAAATGTATGCTTCATCATTAACATTTTACAATAGTGTAAAAAGTCAAAACAAGTCTGCATGAGTTAGTTTCTGTATGTTAAGCTACATTTAAAGAAATTCAGCCTGAAATTGTGTAGTTTTATGAATCTTGCTATTTATAATAACATTAAATAAGTAGCTGATAAGGTAGTTTGGGGATATAAATTTGATATAAAATGACTTACTCATAGAAGTTTGCCATACTGAAATTGAGTTAATTTTACACAGTGCAAACCCTTACATTTTTGTTTTTTTTTGTTGTTTTCTTTGCAATGGATTTATTCTTTGCTTTATCATTTATCCATTTGACACATCTCTGAACCATGATTGTCCCACTTTTAAGAAATATTAACAGTGCTGCGCTTGATTTACCTTAATGCCAAAGTTCTTTCGTCGTGTATTGGATAATTGCAGTGTGTGTTTAAGGATTATTCTTAGCAACTTACCCCCCTCCCCCTTAATTTCACTCCCAACTAGCATGATTTATTACTCCTGAGGATGGCTGATAAATAGGATACCCACTTGAGGGAACTCTCACCTTTTATGTGGGACATACTTAAGATAAAATTGATGATGGAAACAAATGAAGTTAATAGGTGAGGGAAATTAAATAGATAAATATTTAAAGTCAGATTTGCAAAGAGGAGCAAAGATATTTTCAGATTTTATGATAGTGCCATCCTAAATCTGTTGAGCAGGTGACTTAAGCATTAAAAAAATTGCAGATATATCTTGTTTTTGACTCTTTCTTGTAGTCTTTCTTTTGTTTTTTTAATTGTTGTTTACAAAGAATGTTCTTTGGCAAACCTTTGTGTTTTTAAAATTTCTATTCTACCTAGTTCTGGAAATGAACTGTAGCAGTGTTTAGAAGATAGCTATAATGTTTGCTTGTTTATTTTTTGTTAACTCTCAATTGTATTGTCTGATTGTTTTAAGTTTTGTACCATGTCCTGTCAGAAGGCTGACTGTGTCCCTTTTTTGACAACTAGACTGGCAGAGGACATGTCTGTGTTTTAATGCATTTCATAGTTTTAAAGGGATGGGAGTGTGGGGAAAGGACCTTTCTAAATTCTTTATTCCTCTACCATCCTTAGTCGTAGTTCCCACACAGCTGTGAACCCTAGAGCTATGGCAGTAATCACAGAAACAATTGTTATGACTCCTAAGTTCTTAACATGTAATTTTGCTGGTCCTTAGAATATAGGGGGTAGAGAAAACTAACATTCAGTTCCTATTATGGGCCAGCCATGATGGCAGGGTGCTTTGTATGTATTACCTTATTTAATCTCTGAACAGTTCTCTGAAAGATGGTAGATATCTCTGATTTATAGGTAAGGAACACAAAGCTTAATTAAGGATCTTCCTGTCGTGGTCACATAACTAGTAAGTGAATTAGGAAGGAACATAGATCCAGGTCTGTTTCCTAAAAGGAGAGTGAAAGCATAGTGGTCTCCATCATTTGTTAAGAAGACAGGCAGATGTAGTGACCTCCTCACTAAGGTCACTACTAGATGATTGCTAATTAGTATTCTCACTTAAAAGTTTTTCCCTCCAACTTTGATACCTGTAGGGCTACAGAGTTATAGAAGAGAAACTTCCAGCTATCAGGTCAGAAGAAGAAAAAGTCAGATTTGAAAGGCAAAAAGCCTGGTGCTGCTCAACATTGCCAGAGCCTGCAATCTGTGGGATCAGTCGAATATGGGTTTTCAGCATGATGCGTCGGAAGAAAATTGCTTCTCGCATGATTGAATGCCTAAGGTAACTTGAACGTAATTCTTAAAATCATTTTCAGTGGTTTAGGATTTAAGCAGAGTTTTAGTATAAAGGTTAGCATTTAATTAATCTTAAATGTATAACCTTAAATTTAAAATTTACGTAAGATTGTCATTGTATTGGATCTGTAAGTACTTTTTATGTGAAGTTAATCTGATGGGGAAGAAAGCACTATTGGTTAAATATTATTAAGCCATTTTAAACTTACTTATTTGTAACTGTGATATTAGGTCAAAATAACCACTTCTTTCAAATTGTTTCATATTGGGGAGTTTTTGTTTGTTTGTTTGTTTTTTATTGAGTTAATGGTAGGTTACAGTCTTGTGAAATTTCAGTTGCACATTAATGTTTGTCATTCGTGTTGTAGGTGCACCACTTCACCCTTTGTGCCCAGCCCCCACCCCACCTTTCCCGTGGTAGCCACTAATCTGTTCTCTGTGTCCACATTTTTAAATTCCTCATATGAGTGGAGTCATACAGAGATTATCCTTCTCTAACTGGCTTATTTCACTTAACATAATTCCCTCAAGATCCTTCCGTGTTATTGCAAATGGAATAATTTTGTTCTGTTTTGCAGCTGAGTAGTAGTCCATTGTATATATATACCACATCTTCTTTATCCATTCATCTGTTGATGGGCACTTAGGTTGCTTCCATGTCTTGGCTATTGTAAATAATGCTGCAGTGAACATTGGGGTACATAGGACTTTTGGAATTGATTGCTGACTTCAGGCTCTTTGGTTAGATACTCAGTAGTGGAATGGCTGGATCATATGGTAGGTCTATTTTTAATTTTTTGAGGAATCTCCATACTGTTTTCCATAGTGGCTGCACCAGTTTGCATTCCCACCAGCAGTGTATGAGGGTTCCTTTTTCTCCACAACCTCTCCAACATTTATTACTATTAGTTTTAGATATTTTTGTCATTCTAATGGGTGTAAGGTGATATCTTAGTGTAGTTTTGATTTGCATTTCCCTGATGATCAGCGATGATGAGCATCTTTTCATGTGCTGATTGGCCATCATATATCTTCTTTGGAGAAATGTCTGTTCATGTCTCCAGCCCATTTTTTGATCGGGTTGTTTGATTTTTTGTTGTTGAGTCGTGAGAGTTCTTCATATATTATGGATATTAAGCCTTTGTCAGACATATGACTTGCAAATATTTTTTCTCAGTTAGTGGGTTGTTTTTTTGTTGCAGTCCTGTTTTCATTTGCCTTGAAGATGCTCTTTAGTCTGATGAAGTCCCATTTGTTTATTCTTTCTGTTGTTTCCCTTGTCTGAGAAGACATGGTGTCCGAAAAGATCCTTTTAATACTGATGTCAAAGAGTGTACTGCCTACCTTTTCTTCTAGAAGCCTCATGGTTTCAGGTCTCACCGTTAGGTCTTTCATTCATTTTGAGTTTATTTTGGTGAATGGTGAAAAAGAATGGTCAATTTTCATTCTTTGACATATGGCTTTCCAGTTTTCCCAGCACCATTTGTTGAAAAGGCTTTCTTTTCTCCATTGTGTGCTCTCAGCTCCTTTGTCGAAGATGAGCTGTCCATAGATGTGTGGTTTTATTTCTGGGCTTTCAATTCTGTTCCATTGATCTGTGCACCTGTTTTTGTACCAGTACCATGCTGTTTTGATTACTGTAGCTTTGTAGTATGTTTTGAAGTCATGGATTGTGATGCCTCCCGTTTTGTTCTTTTTTCTCAGGATTGCTTTAGCAATTCGGGGTCTTTTGTTGCCCCATATAAATTTTAGGATTCTTTGTTCTAATTCTGTAAAGAATATCATTGGGATTCTGATTGGGATAGCGTTGAATCTGTAGATTGCTTTAGGTAGAACGGACATTTTAACTATGTTTATTCTTCCAATCCATGTACATGGAATGTCTTTCCATCTCCTTATGTCGTCATCCAATTCTCTCAGAAAGGCCTTCTAATTTTCAATATATAGGTCCTTCACTTCCTTAGTTAAATTTACCCCAAGGTTTTTTATTTTTGTTGCGATTGTGAATGGTATTGTGTTCTTGAGTTCTTTTTCTGTTAGTTCGTTATTAGAATATAGAAATGCTACTGATTTATGCAAATTGATTTTATACCCTGCAACTTTGCTGTAGTTGTTGATTACTTCTAAGAGTTTTCCAATGGATTCTTTGGGGTTTTCTATATATAAGATCATGTCGTCTGCAAACAGCGAGAGTTTCACTTCTTCCCTCCCTATTTGGATTCCTTTTATTCCTTTTTCTTGCCTGATTGCTCTGGCCAGGACCTCCAGTACTATGTTAAATAAGAGTGGTAATAGAGGGCATCCTTGTCTCGTTCCTGTTTTCAGGCGCTCAGTTTTTGCCCATTGAGTATGATGTTGGCTATGGGTTTGTCATATATTGCCTTTATTATGTTGAGGTAGTTCCCTTCTATGCCCATTTTGTTCAGAGTTTTTGTCATAAATGGCTGTTGGATCTTGTCAAATGTCTTCTCTGCATCTATTGAGATGATCATGTGGTTTTTATTCCTCAGTTTGTTGATGTGGTGTATCACATTGATTGATTTGCAGCTGTTGAACCATCCCTGTGTCCCTGGTATGAATCCCACCTCATCATGATGTATGATCCCTTTGATGAATTGCTGAATTCTGGTTGCCAAAATTTTGTTTAGAATTTTTGCATCTATGTTCATCAGTGATATTGGCCTGTAGTTCTCTCTTTTCATGGTGTCCTTGTCAGGCTTTGGTATCAGCGTGATATTGGCCTCATAGAATGTGTTAGGAAGTGTTCCATCCTCCCTAATTTTTTGGAATAGCTTGAAAAGGATAGGTATTAAATCCTCTCTGAAAGTTTGGTGGAATTCCCCAGGGAAGCCATCTGTTCCTGGGGTTTTATTCTTTGGGATGTTTTTGATTGCTGTTTTTCAATCTCTTTCCTTGTGATTGGTCTGTTCAAATTGTCTGCCTCTTCTTGAGTGACCTTTGGGAGATTGTAGGAGTCCAAGAATTTATCCATTTCCTCTAGGTTATCCATTCTGTTGGCATATAGTTTTTCGTAGTATTCTCTTACAATCCGTTGTATTTCTGCAGAGTCTGTTGTTATTTCTCCTCTTTCGTTTCTGATTTTGTTAATTGGAGCTTTCTCCCTTTTTTTCTTTGTAAGTCTGACTAGGGGTTTGTCAATTTTATTTATCTTCTCAAAGAACCAGCTCTTTTTTTCATTGATCCTTTCTACCGCCTTTTTCGTTTCAATAGTATTTATTTCTGCTCTGATTTTTATTATTTCTCTCCTTCTGCTGACTTCAGGCTTTATTTGTTCTTCTTTCTCTAGTTCAGTTAGGTGTACTTTAAGATTGCTTATTTGGGATTTTTCTTGTTTGTTAAGATGTGCCTGTATTGTGATGAATTTTCCTCGTAATACAGCTTTTGTTGTATCCCATGTGAGTTGGTATGGCATGTTATCATTTTCATTTGTTTCCAGGTATTTTTTGATTTCTTCTTTAATTTCTTCAATGATCCATTGCTTGTTCAGTAGTGTATCGTTTAGTCTCCACATCTTTGTGCCTTTCTCAGCTTTTTTCTTGTAATTAATTTCTAGCCTTATAGCATTATGATCGGAGAAGATGCTTGTTATTATTTCAATTTTTTTAAATTTGTAGAGGCTTGCCTTGTTTCCCAACATATGGTCTATCCTTGAGAATGTTCTATGTGCACTTGAGAAGAATGTGTATTCTGCTTTTTTAGGATGACGTGATCTATATATGTCTATTAAGTCCAATTGTTTTAGTTTTTTGTTTAGCTCCACTATTTCCTTGTTGATTTTCTGTCCGGATGATCTGTCCATTGATGTGAGTCGGGTGTTGAGGTCCCCTACTATTATTATGTTATTTTTAACATCTTCCTTTATGTCTGTTAATAGTTGCTTTATGAACCTTGGTGATCCTATGTTGGGTGCGTAGATATTTATATGCATTATTTCTTCTTGATGAAGTATCCCTTTGATCATTATATATTGTCCCTCTGTGTGTCTCTTTACCTGTCTTATTTTGAAATCTGCTTTGTCTGATATAAGAATTGCAACACCTGCTTTCTTTTGCTTGCTATTAGCTTGAAGTATTGTCCTCCACTCCTTCACTCTGAGCCTGTGTTTGTCGTTGGGGCTGAGGTGTGTTTCCTGGAGGCAACAAATTGTTGGATCTTGTTCTTTAATCCATTTTACCACTCTGTGTCTTTTTATTGGAGAGTTCAATCCGTTTACATAGAGAGTGATTATTGATGGGTGTGGACTTAATGCTGTCAATCTGTTGCTCATTATCTGGTTTTCCTACGTTTCTCTTCCTGTGTGCTTTAGACTACCCATTTAATACTGCAATTTCTTATGCTGGGTTCCTTAGATTTTTCCTTATTTATGTTTTGTGGCTCTGTTCTGTTTTCTAGTTTAGTGGCTACCCTGAAGTTTGTATTTAGAATCTCGTGTACAACATAGTCTCTTCTCTGGTGGTCTCTTACTTACTTGGCCTAGACTGATTTAGACCCTTTGCTCTTCCCCTCCTAAATTATTATTTTCATTTCTTATTCCAACTCGTGTTATGAGTTTGTAGTTAGAGTGATAAGATCGTCTTTGCTTTGGTAGTTTCCTTACCTTTGTCCTAATGCTATAGTTGAATATTTGCTATCCTATTCTGGTTCTGTTTATCTGACTCCCTACTCTGTGGTTTGTGACCCCTTTCTCACTTTTTTTTGTTTTTTCAGGTATGAGAACCTTCTTGAGGATTTCTTGTAGTGGAGGACTTTTCGTTACAAATTCCCTTAACTTTTGTTTGTCTGGAAAAGATTTAATTTCTCCCTCATATCTGAAGGATATTCTTGCTGGATAGAGTATTCTTGGCTGAAGATTTTTATCTTTTAAGGTTTTGAACATGTCACTCCATTCTCTCCTAGCTTGTAAGGTTTCTGTGGAGAAATCTGCTGAAAGTCTGATAGGAATTCCTTTGTAGGTTATGTTCTTCTGTGTTGCTGCCCTGAGTATTCTTTCTTTGTCATTCATTTTTGCCATTTGTAATACTATATGCCTTGCAGTAGGTCTTTTTACATTGACAAGTCTAGGAGATCTGAAAGCTTCCTCTACACACATTTCTCCCTCAATCTCTAGATTTGGGAAGTTCTCTTCTATAATTTCATTAAGCACACTTTCTGCTCCATTTTCCTTTTCCACGTTCTCGGGAATTCCTATGATCCTTAAATTCTTTCTCCTCATTGAATCCGCTCTCTCTCAGAGATTTTCCTCATTTTTTTTAACTCTTAGTTCTCTTTCTTCCTCCGTCTGGCGCCATTCAGCCTGTCTATCTTCGATTATGCTAATTTGCTCCTCTATGGAGTCTCCTCGGGCATTCGGGGAATCTGTATTCTGTTTTATTTGCTCCATTGTGTTTTTCATCTCTAGTAATTCTGTTTGATTCTTCTTTACAATTTCAATCTCTTTTGTGAAGTAACTCCAGAACTCGGCTTGTTTCTCTATCTTTCTCTCTACCTCATTGAGTTTTTTTATTATAGCTACTCTGAACTCATTTTTACCTAGTTTACCTATTTCCAAGTCCTCAGGACTTAATTCTGTGTTTTTATTGTTTTCCTTCTGGTTTGGGGCTTTTATAAATTGCTGGATGGTAGAGGAAAGGTTTTTTCCCACGGTGGTAGAATTTGGTTGCAGTTACAGCCTGTCGCCACTAGATGGGGGTCGAGAGCCGTACCTTCTGAGCTCTCTGCCTTCAGGCAAGATGGCGCGCCCAGTGCCATTTGCCGGGGGTAGCGGCTGTTTATCTCGCGTGCCCATCTGGATTCGGATCAGTTTTGTTCTCTGGTCTCCCGGTGCCCTGGGTTTATGGGGTCTTCACACACGGAAGCTTTCCCCGTCAGCAGGTTTCCACTGAACCAGCGGCAGGAGTCCTGGATGATCCCCTGGTGGCGCAGCCCCTCCCCCACTCCTTCTCGCACCCCTGGCAGCGATCCCAGACTCTAGGGGAGGGAGCGATGTTCTCTCCTCCCCTGTTCCAGCTCCTCCGAGGTTGGCAGCAGGGTCTCCGTCCTCCGTCTTTTTGATACTGTAGGTCTCTGATGTCCTGGCATTAGGTTTATTAGCTGAAATTCAGTCTTTTCCCAGTCCTTTGTTGTAGTTTGGAGGGGAGAGAGTCCCGGGTCAGCTCACCCTGCCATTTTGCTCCGCCCCCTCTCCTTGGAGAGTTAGAAAGATAACCAAATAAATGTGGGAAATTTCTTGTGAGTTTAGCTTTTAAGAAAATATGTCTTAATTTAAGAATATTATTTGTAAATTATCTAAGTTTCTTGTTATTCTTTTCTGATTTTTAATCAAAGGGATAGAGGAAAAGACTCAGACAAATTGCCTGTTCTGTTTTTTGTTCTTTAAAACATCTTTGCTGAAGGATTAATGGAGGAGGTTAAAATTAATGATGCAAATGAGGTTTTTAGGTCAGTCTCTTGTTTTTGTTTATTCATAGAAGCCCTGTCTACTATTATCTGTAGGTAGAGCTTTCAAAATAATCCATCATTGTTGTAAGATCCTAAGGCTCTAGAAATCTTAGAGCCTTGATGTGTTTCTGGTCTCTCCCCCTTACTTTATCAATGACTAGTGACCCAGAAAGGCTTGGATCTACCCACCCTTTCCATGGCAAGAGGCAGGTCTGTTTTTACCTCTTTCCGAGCTAATCCTGGAAAATGCAGCTGATTAAGTAATAGTCCTAAATGAGAATAATTCTCCTCTTTTAAATCTTGTAAATTTACGTCTTGTGACAACCATAAGAAGGTTCTAGTTTATAAAAACGTGTAACAATTGTATTTGCAGCTGTTGTATTTGTTGTGTGTGATCGTGAGATTGCCGCATAAGCTTCCTGTTAAAACACATAGTTTCTACTTTTTTCATTTATTCCTTTTTATGTACCTAGCTTACCTTGTTAAGATTATAATGTGAAAATTGTACTAATAGTCTGTATCCTGGCTAAATTAAAAAATCATTTAATACCAGCTTTATCAAGATGTAATTACGTAGCATAAAATTCATTTTTTTTTTTTTTTTTAAAGATTTTTATTTTTTCCTTTTTCTCCCCAAAGCCCCCCGGTACATAGTTGTGTATTCTTCGTTGTGGGTTCCTCTAGTTGTGGCATGTGGGACGCTGCCTCAGCGTGGTCTGACGAGCAGTGCCATGTCCGCACCCAGGATTCGAACCGACGAAACACTGGGCCGCCTGCAGCGGAGCGCGCGAACTTAACCACTCGGCCACGGGGCCAGCCCCACATAAAATTCATTTTTAAAGTGTACAATTCAGTGGGTTTTAGTATAATTCAGAAGGCTGTGCAACCATCACAACTATCTAATTCTAGGACATTTCCATCACTCCCCCAAAAAACCCTATACCCATTAGCATTCACTCCCCATTTCCCTCTCCCCCATCTTCTGGCAACCCCTAATTTACTTTTTGTCTCAATGGATTTGCCTAGTCTGAACATTTCGTATAAATGGATTCCTCTAATATGTGACCTTTAGTGACTGATTTCTTTCACTTAGCGTGTTTCCAAGGATCATCCATGTTGTAGCTGTATCAGTGTTTCATTCTTTTTTTAAAAAATTGCCAAATATTCCACTGTATGGCTATACCACCTTTTATTTATTCATTTATCAGTTGATGAACATTTGGGTTGTTTCCACTTTTTTTTTTTTTTTTTTTTTTTATATATTTTTTTTTCTTTTTTTTTTTTTTATTAATGTTATGATAGATTACAACCTTGTGAGATTTCAGTTGTACATTTTTGTTAGTCATGTTGTGGGTACACCACTTCCCCCTCCGTACCCTCCCCCCACCCCCCCTTTTCCCTGGTAACCACCAATCAGATCTCCTTCTCAATATACTAATTTCCACCTATGAGTGGAGTCATATAGAGTTCGCCTTTCTCTGACTGACTTATTTCGCTTAACATAATACCCTCGAGGTCCATCCACATTGTTGTGAATGGGCCAATTTCGTCTTTTTTTATGGCTGAGTAGTATTCCATTGTGTATATATACCACATCTTCTTTATCCAATCATTAGTTTCTGGGCATGTAGGCTGGTTCCACGTCTTGGCTATTGTAAATAATGCTGCAATGAACATAGGGGTGCAACGGACTCTTGAGATATCTGATATCAGGTTCTTAGGATAGATACCCAGTAATGGGATGGCTGGGTCATAGGGTATTTCTATTTTTAACTTTTTGAGAAATCTCCATACTGTTTTCCATAGTGGCTGTACCAGTTTGCATTCCCACCAACAGTGTATGAGGGTTCCTCTTTCTCCACAACCTCTCCAACATTTGTCGTTCTTGGTTTTGGATGTTTTTGCCAATCTAACGGGGGTCAGGTGATATCTTAGTGTAGTTTTGATTTGCATTTCCCTGATGATTAGCGATGATGAACATCTTTTCATGTGTCTATTGGCCATATTCATATCTTCTTTTGAGAAATGTCTGTTCATGTCCTCTGCCCATTTTTTGATCGGGTTGTTTGTTTTTTTGTTGTTAAGCGGTGTGAGTTCTTTGTATATTATGGAGATTAACCCTTTGTCGGATAAGTGGCTTGTAAATATTTTTTCCCAATTAGTGAGCTGTTTTTTTGTTTCAATCCTGTTTTCCCTTGCCTTGAAGAAGCTCTTTAGTCTGATGAAGTCCCATTTGTTTATTCTTTCTATTGTTTCCCTCAACTGAGGAGTTACAGTGTCCGAAAAGATTCTTTTGAAACTGATGTCAAAGAGTGTACTGCCTATATTCTCTTCCAAAAGACTTATTGTCTCAGGCCTAATCTTTAGGTCTTTGATCCATTTTGAGTTTATTTTGGTGTGTGGTGAAAAAGAATGGTCAATTTTCAATCTTTTGCATGTGGCTGTCCAGTTTTCCCAGCACCATTTGTTGAAGAGACTTTCTTTTCTCCATTGTAGGCCCTCTGCTCCTTTGTCGAAGATTAGCTGTCCATAGATGTGTGGTTTTATCTCTGGGCTTTCAATTCTGTTCCATTGATCTGTGGACCTGTTTTTGTACCAGTACCATGCTGTTTTGATCACTGTAGCTTTGTAGTATGTTTTGAAATCGGGGATTGTGATTCCGCCGGCTTTGTTTTTCTTGCTCAGGATTGCTTTAGCAATTCGCGGTCTTTTGTTGCCCCATATGAATTTTAGGATTGTTTGTTCAATTTCTGTGAAGAATGTTCTTGGGATTCTGATTGGGATAGCATTGAATCTGTATATTGCTTTAGGTAGTATGGACATTTTAACTATGTTTATTCTTCCAATCCATGTGCAAGGGATGTCTTTCCATCTCTTTATGTCATCGCCTATTTCTTTCAAGAAAGTCTTGTAGTTTTCATTGTATAGATCCTTCACTTCCTTGGTTAAGTTTATCCCAAGGTATTTTATTCTTTTCGTTGCGATTGTGAATGGGATAGAGTTCTTGAGTTCTTTTTCTGTTAGTTTATTGTTAGTGTATAGAAATGCTACTGATTTATGCACGTTAATTTTATACCCTGCTACTTTGCTGTAGTTGTTGATTATTTCTAATAGTTTTTCTGTGGATTCTTTGGGGTTTTCTATGTATAAGATCATGTCGTCTGCAAACAACGAGAGTTTTACTTCTTCGTTACCTATTTGGATTCCTTTTATTTCTTTTTCCTGCCGAATTGCTCTGGCCAGCACCTCCAGAACTATGTTGAATAGGAGTGGTGAAAGTGGGCACCCTTGTCTTGTTCCTGTCCTCAGAGGGATGGCTTTCAGCTTTTGTCCATTGAGTATGATGTTGGCTGTGGGTCTATCATATATGGCCTTTATTATGTTGAGGTACTTTCCTTCTATACCCATTTTACTGAGGGTTTTTATCATAAATGGGTGTTGGATCTTGTCGAATGCTTTCTCTGCATCTATTGAGATGATCATGTGGTTTTTGGTTTTCATTTTGTTAATGTAGTGTATCACGTTGATTGACTTGCGGATGTTGAACCATCCCTGTGTCCCTGGTATAAATCCCACTTGATCATGGTGTATAATCTTTTTGATGTATTGCTGTAATCGGTTTGCCAAAATTTTGTTGAGGATTTTTGCATCTATGTTCATCAGTGATATCGGCCTGTAGTTCTCCTTCTTTGTGTTGTCCTTGTCAGGTTTGGGGATCAGAGTGATGTTGGCTTCATAGAATGTGTTAGGGAGTTCTCCATCTTTCTCAATTTTCTGGAACAGTTTGAGGAGAATAGGTATTAAGTCTTCTTTGAATGTTTGGTAGAATTCTCCAGAGAAGCCGTCTGGTCCTGGACTCTTGTTTTTGGGGAGGTTTTTGATTACCGTTTCTATTTCCTTACTTGTGATTGGTCTATTCAGATTCTCCATTTCTTCCTGATTCAGTTTGGGGAGATTGTAGGAGTCTAGGAATTTGTCCATTTCTTCCAGGTTGTTCAATTTGTTGGCATATAGTTTTTCATAGTATTCTCTTATTATCTCTTGTATTTCATTGGTATCTGTTGTGATTTCTCCTCTGTCATTCCTGATTTTATTAATTTGCGATTTCTCTCTTCTTTTCTTGGTGAGTCTGGCTAGGGGTTTGTCAATTTTGTTAATTCTTTCGAAGAACCAACTCTTTGTTTCATTGATCCTTTCTATTGTCTTTTTTGTTTCAATATCGTTTATTTCTGCTCTTATTTTTATTATTTCCCTCCTTCTACTGACTCTGGGCCTTGTTTGTTCTTCTTTTTCTAGTTCTGTTAGGTGTCGTTTGAGGTTGCTTACGTGAGCTTTTTCTTGTTTAGTGAGGTGAGCCTGTATTGCGATGAATTTCCCTCTTAGGACTGCTTTTGCTGCATCCCAAATGATTTGGTATGTCGTGTTCTCATTTTCATTTGTCTCCAGATAATATTTGATTTCTTCTTTAATTTCTTCAATGATCCATTGTTTGTTGAGAAGCGTGTTGTTTAGTCTCCACATTTTTGCACCTTTCTCTGCTTTTTTCTTGTAGTTGATTTCTAGTTTAATAGCGTTATGATCAGAAAAGATGCTTGATATTATTTCAACTCTCTTGTATTTATTGATGTTTGCTTTGGTTCCCAAAATATGGTCAATCCTTGAGAATGTTCCATGTGCACTTGAGAAGAATGTGTAACCTGCTGTGTTTGGATGAAGTGTTCTATATATATCTATTAAGTCCATCTGGTCTAATTTTTCATTTAATTCTATTATTTCCTTGTTGATTTTCTGTCTGGATGTTCTGTCCATTGGTGTTAATGGTGTGTTGAGGTCCCCTACTATTATTGTATTGTTGTTGATGTCTTCTTTTAGTTCTATTAAGAGTTGCTTTACAAATTTTGGTGCTCCTGTGTTGGGTGCGTATATATTTATAAGTGTTATGTCTTCTTGGTGGAGAGTCCCTTTTATCATTATATACTGTCCCTCTTTGTCTTTCTTTATCTGTTTTGCTTTGAAATCTACCTTGTCTGATATTAGTATAGCGACACCTGCTTTCTTTTGTTCATTATTAGCTTGGAGTATTGTTCTCCATCCCTTCACTCTGAGTCTGTGTTTGTCTTTGGGGCTGAGGTGTGTTTCCTGGAGGCAGCATATTGTTGGATCTTGTTCTTTGATCCATCCTGCCACTCTGTGTCTTTTGATTGGGGAGTTCAATCCGTTTACATTTAGAGTGATTATTGAGACGTGGGGGCCTACCACTACCATTTTGTGTCTTGTTTTCCGGTTTTCTTCAGTTTCCTTTGTTTCTCGTCCCATGGTTTAATCTGTTCTGATGTAGAGCTGCTACTCTCTGTTGTTGTCCTTCTACTTATCTCCTCTGCTCTTGGTTTTGTAGCCCCTTTCCTTTTTTGGATTTTTCAGGAATGAGGGTTTTCCTGAGGATTTCCTGAAGAGGAGGTTTTGTGGCAATGAACTCCCTTAATTTTTGTTTATCTGGGAAAGTTTTTATTTCTCCATCGTATTTGAAGGATATTTTCGCTGGGTAGAGAATTCTCGGCTGTAGGTTTTTGTCCTTCAGATTTTTGAATATATCATTCCACTCTCTTCTAGCCTGTAAAGTTTCTGTGAGAAATCTGCTGATAGCCTGATGGGGGTTCCTTTGTAGGTTAGTTTCTTTTGCCTGGCTGTCCTTAATATTTTCTCCTTGTCGTTGACTTTTGCTAGCTTCACTACTATATGCCGTGGAGTTGGTCTTCTTGCATTGATAAAGTTTGGAGATCTATTGGCTTCTGTCACCTGAAGATCCATCTCCCTCACCAGATTTGGGAAGTTCTCAGCCATTATTTCTTTGAATAGGTTTTCTGCCCCTTTCTCCTTCTCTTCTCCCTCTGGTATACCTATAATCCTTACGTTGCATCTCCTAATTGTGTCTGATAATTCTCGGAGAGTTTCTTCATTTCTTTTAAGTCTTGCTTCTCTCTCCTCCTCTGCCTGCAACAATTCTATATTGCCATCTTCCAAATTGCTAATTCTTTCCTCCATATTATCGGCCCTACTGTTCAGAGCATCTAGATTTTTCTTAATCTCCTCTATTGTGTTCTTCATTTCCAGTATTTCTGTTTGGTTCTTCTTTATCGTATCAAACTCTTTTGTGACATAGCTCCTGAACTCGTTGAGTTGTCGGTCAGAATTCTCTCTTAACTCAGTGAGTATTTTAATGATGGCTGTTTTGAAGTCATCATCATTTAGGTTATATATCTCATTTTCTTTGGGATTGTTTTCTGTGTATTTGTTACTTTCTTTCTGTTCTGGAGATTTAATGTATTTTTTCATATTGCTTGATGATGTTGATTTGTGCCTCCGCATGGAGATAGAGTTTAGTTGCTCCTTTCACTTGTTTCAGCTGCTGCGGTGGGGGGAGCAGCTGTTTATACTTCACCAACCAGGAACCCTGTCCGTAGTTGCTAACTGGGCCTGGGCCCCTCTTCGTAGCCACAGTGGCCCTTTGGATTCCCTCCTCTGCCGTGGGGGCCGTCACGGGGGGCTTCAGGCTGCAGGTGCCTACTGTTGTTGCCCACCTAGATGCGCTCTCTCCTTGGGGTCTGCAACGGTGTTATGGGCTTTTCCAGCGGCCAGGGGTGGGATCACTTTTATTTGTCGCTCGGTTGCTGTCGGCACCCACCAAATCTCACTTGTCCTCTATGGGTCGCAGGAGAGCTATTGGCATCTTCTACAGTCTGTGGTTAGTACACCTAGCTATGCTGCTTTTGCCCTGGGGTCTTCCAGCCTTGTGGCTGGCGGCTGGGTGCCTTCTACTGGTGCTGTGCAGAGGCTTTCCCTAAGGCTTCTGTGAGCCTGTAGGGTTTCCCCCTAGGCTACTAAGCTGGGTCTCTGGAACTCTCTCCAGCCCCAGTCCTCTCTGAGATCTCCGGCAATCCCTAGCCTCACCGGGTGGGCAACGGCAGCTGGGGGTCGCCCCGCCCTCTGGGCTTCTCTCCGGGCCTCTGCCGGGAGCCCTGAATGCTGGGCGTGGCCCCTCTGCTACCGGCAGACAGAGAGTTTTGTCTGCTGCCTGGGGGAGCTCCGGCACTTCCCCTCCGGGTCGCCGATCCGGCCTTTGAAAGTTCCCCCGCCCCGGTCCTCTCCGAGATCTCCGGCAATCCCTAGTCCCACGGGGCGGGCAACGGCAGCTGGGGGTCGCCCCGCCCTCTGGGCTTCTCTCCGGGCCTCTGCCGGGAGCCCTGAGTGCTCAGCGTGGCCCCTCTGCTACCGGCAGACAGAGAGTTTTGTCTGCTGCCTGGGGGAGCTCCGGCACTTCCCCTCCGGGTCGCCGATCCGGCCTTTGAAAGTTCCCCCGCCCCGGTCCTCTCCGAGATCTCCGGCAATCCCTAGTCCCACGGGGCGGGCAACGGCAGCTGGGGGTCACCCCGCCCTCTGGGCTTCTGTCCGGGCCTCTGCCGGGAGCCCTGAGTGCTCAGCGTGGCCCCTCTGCTACCGGCAGACAGAGAGTTTTGTCTGCTGCCTGGCGGAGCTCCGGCGCTTCCCCTCCGGGTCGCCGATCCGGCCTTTGAAAGTTCTCCCGCCCCGGTCCTCTCCGAGATCTCCGGCAATCCCTAGTCCCCCGGGGCGGGCAACGGCAGCTGGGGGTCGCCCCGCCCTCTGGGCTTCTCTCCGGGCCTCTGCCGGGAGCCCTGAGTGCTCAGCGTGGCCCCTCTGCTACCGGCAGACAGAGAGTTTTGTCTGCTGCCTGGCGGAGCTCCAGCGCTTCCCCACCGGGTCGCCGGACCCGCCTTTGAAAGTTCCCCCGCCCCGGTCCTCTCCGAGATCTCCGGCAATCCCTAGTCCCACGGGGCGGGCAACGGCAGCTGGGAGACCTCCGTGCCCTCCGTGTCTCTCTCTGGGACCCTCCGGGCGCCCCGAGCACCAGGCCGGGTCTCCCCGCCAATGGCGGGGAGAGACTCTCCCCGCGGGCTCAGGTGTGCAACTCCAAAGTTTCCCTCTGCGTTTAGGAGTAATTGCGGGGGGTTTAAGTAGGGTTCTGGTCACCTGTTTCCACCGTCGCTCCTCTGTTGTGTTCTCGCTCCTGCCCTAGATGTGTGTGGATCCTCTGGGGGCGTCCGTTGGAAGAAAGCCGCTTGCGGGTACTAGGCTGCCCGTCGGGGTCGGAGAGTTTTCACCTATTTCCACATCCTCCCGGAGGAAAGTCCGTCCGCCTTCCGATGTATAGTCGCGTGGGTGTCTCAGACGTCCTGAGATGCTGTCTGGATATCCTTTGTCAAGCGATAAGTGTCCAAATAATTGTAGACTCGAAGGGCGAGAGACAAAGAGGACTACTCACGGCGCCATCTTGGAATTCCCATCGTTTTTTCATTTACAGAATTTAAGAGGGAAAGTTCATTTAAAAAAAAAAAAAACCTCTAGGGACCAGCCTGGTGGCGTAGTCCTTAAGTTTACATGCTCTGCTTTACTGGCCCGGGGTTTGGGGGTTCAGATCCTAGGTGCAGGCCTAGCACCACTCGTCAAGCCACACTGTGGCCGCATCCCGTATAAAAAATAGAGGAAGATCCACTTTTTGTTTTTTTTTAAAAGATTTTTAAAATTTTTTTTCCTTTTTTCTCCCCAAAGCCCCCCAGTACCTAGTTGTATATTCTTCATTGTGGGTCCTTCTAGTTGTGGCATGTGGGACGCCGCCTCAGCGTGGTTTGACGAGCAGTGCCATGTCCGCGCCCATGATCCGAACCAACGAAACACTGGGCTGCCTGCAGCGGAGTGCGTGAACTTAACCACTCAGCCACGTGGCCAGCCCGTTTCCACTTTTTGACTATTAAGAATAATAATGCTGTAAACATTCTTATACAAATTTTGAGTATTTTAATTTCTCTTTGTATATACAGAAATATTTTCATGTCTTTATTTCTCTTGGTATATACCTAGAAGTAGAATTGTTGGGCCATATGGTAATTGTACATAGAACATTTTGAGGAACTGCCAGACTGTTTTCCAAAGTGGTTGCACTATTTTACAGTCCCACGAGCAATGTATGAGGGCTCTAATTTCTCCATATTTTCACCAACATTTTTTCCTGTCTGTCTTTCTAATTTTATCCGTCTGAATGGGAGTGAAGTGGTATTTCATTATGGTTTTAATTTACATTTTCCTGTGGCCAATGATGTTGGGCATCTTTTCATTTGCATTTTGGCCATTTATATATCATCTTTAGAGAAAAGTCTATTCAAATCCTATGTCTATTTTTAAATTAGTTTATCTTTTTCTTGTTGAGTTTTAATAATTCTTTATATATTCTTGAGACAAGTCTTATATCTGCAGATATTTTCTACCATTTTATGGTTGTCTTTTCATCTTCTTAGTGTCCTTTGAAGTACAAAAGTTTTTAAATTGGAACTCCAAATTGTATATCTTTTTCTTTTGTCACTTGTGTTATTAGCGTTGTATCCAAGAAGCCATTTCCTAATCCAGACCACAAAGATTTATGCCTATATTTTCTTCCAAGAGTTGATAATTTTAGTTCTTGCATTTAGGTCTTTGATCCATTTTAAGTTAGTTTTTGTGTATGATGTGAGGTAGGATCTAACCTCATTCTTTTGCATGTGGATAGCCAATTGTCCCAGAACCATTTATTAAAAAGTCTGTTCTTTCCCATTGAATAGTCTTGGCCTCTTTGTTAAAATCATTAACCATACATGTGAGGGTTTATATCTGGACTCTCAGTTCTGTTCCACTGGTCTATTCTTATGCCAGTAGCACACTGTCTTAGATACTGTAGTTTTGTAGTATGTTTTAAAGTAAGGAAGTGTGAGTTCTCCAAATTTGTTCTTTTTCAAGATTCTTTTGATTATTGAGTGGCTCTTGCGTTTCCATATGAATTTTAAGACCAGCTTGTCAATTTTTGCAAAGAAGCCAGCTGTAGATCAATGTAGGGAGTAATGCCATTTTAAGTGTTCAGTCATCTGATTCATAAGCACGAGAAGTCTTTCTGCTTAAGTCTCCTTTAATTTCTTTCAACAATGCTTTGTAGTTTTCATTTTATGGGTCTTGCACATTTTAATATTAATCTTATATCCTGCAACCTTGCTGAACTCATTTTTTATTAGATCTCTAATAATTTTTTTGTGAATTCCTTAGGATTTTTGTGAATACAAGATCTTGTCATCTGCAAAAAGAGATAGTTTTAGTTCTTCCTTTCCAATGTGGTTGCTTTTTATTTCTTTTCCTTGTCTAATTGCCCTGGCTAGAGCCTGCAGTACATTGTTAAATGGAAGAATTGTGAGCAGAAGAGATACCCTTACTTTATTCCTGACCTCTTGGCAACAGTTTTCAGTCTTTCACCATTAACTTTGATGTTCCTTGATGCTTTTTATCAGGTTGAAGAAGTTCCTTCTACTCAGAGTTGTTGAGAATAATTTTTTATCATGAAAAGGTGTTGGGTAGATATTTTTATGACCATTGTTGCTTTTATGAAAAAATTACTAATTTTTCATTATTAATAATATTTTAGATGAACAATTATTTTAAACAATTTTTAGAATATGCAACATTATCTAAAAGTTTCTAGTCAAATTGTATTTGACAGGTTTTTCAATTTTAATGATTAAAAATAATATTAATTTTTTTACCCTTCCACGTTCTCGCCCCCCCCCTTTTGTTTTTAAATAGGAGTAACTTTATATATGGCTCATATTTGAGTAAAGAAGAAATTGCTTTCTCAGATCCCACTCCTGATGGAAAACTGTTTGCGACACAGTACTGTGGCACTGGTCAGTTTCTGGTATATAATTTTATTAATGGACAAAATAGCACCTAAAACAGATTCTTGCCTACAGTACTAGAAGACATCTGCTGAAGAGAATGGATTGGTTGCTGACTTTAACCAGGAACTAGGGCCATTTTTATTACAATGAACTCAGGACTGGCAACAACCGTAAGGTTGTTCCATTTTCGTAAAATTGGAAACAATGCAGTAATAGCTTATTATTGTTTTGTTTTTTAAAGAAGATATTTTATTATCTTTTACAGAAATTTATGATTGATGTATTTTATCTATAGTTATTTAGACATGTTTACATGCAGCAGATAATTGTTCATAGTGGACTGAAAACTAATGCAAGGACTATGGTCTCAGTGATAAGTATATTTTGAAGTTCTTAATGTGGAAATATACCAGTGTAGCTTGGTACTGTATTTTTTTATATTGATCTGCTGATACCAGTTGTAATTTTAAAGATTGTATTTTCACAGAGCAGAAACCAATGTTTTTGAGCTGTTATTCAAGGAGGGTGCAATATTACATGTTTAGGAATTCAAAGCTAATTCTTAAAGGGCCTGAAATACATTGAAGGAACCCCCACAAAAAAGCAAAGCTCCAAATAAGCAGGAAGAATTTGGAATATTGAGGTTTTTCTTCCATTTCTCTCTTTGTCGTTCTTCATGTGAGGAAGAGGGTAAAGAATTGAGGCTTTCCTTCTTGGAGAGCTGTAAATGACTAGACCTAGTAAGGTATCCTCTAAAGTTTATTAGTCTTTCATTCTGCTTTCACTTTTTAAAATAAATGGCAACTTGGCACACTTAGGCTATTAACAAATCCCAAAGAGGTTTATAAAAACCTGTGGAATAGTTGCAAGCTAAATATGGATGACTTGGTATCTGCTTTGTTACTCCTCAGAAATACTACACTGAGTATATGCCCTCATTACTGGACTTCATTTTGATACTTGTCTATCCTTCATAGTGCCCTCTACTTTTAAAGGGTTTATATGTTGAAAAACTGCTGTGGCCTTTTATGACCTGTATATAATGTAGAATAAAATAATAAAATACTTGATAGCTTTTTCTAAGTGATAAATTTGATAATGGTGTGCTGTCATTGTCCATATTCAGGGAGTTTCTTAGGTTTGACACCTTGAAGTATGATTAAAACACTTGCTTCTTAAAACATAGTTTTCACCAGTTTGCCAAAGGATCAGTGTGTCAGGAACAATTCCTGAACTTTATCTCCAGAAGGCAGAATCCTAACATGAGAATTTTCTGGTCTTTCAAAGAAATAGAGCCACAACCCAAGAATGAAGCACCACTGTGGTTTACCATAGTTTTGTTTATCAGCTGAAATAATCATATCCCCATTAAAAACTGGCTAAAATTTAGGATTTTAAATTAAGAGTGACAGAGAGGTGTACTTTTTATCCCTCTATAGATGTATGCTTTAAAAATTTATTCTGTGGTGTAAGGCTTTCTACTCTTTGTAGGGTGGAACAGTGAGGCAGTATGAATATTTCCCTCTGACTCATCATGATGGTCTGACTTTTGACACTCCCTTTGCCTTTGGGTTTGAGACTGTTCTAGCCATCCCTGGTTTCATTGTTTGCCTGACAGGCACTATAGTTTTTTAAAAACGGTGAAATTTTTGGGTATAGTATAGATGCTCTAATAACTATTAATCTCATAATACAGGTCCAGTTTCCATATAAGCCGTAGTATGCTTCTTTGGGGAGCCAAATTTGGTGGTTTCAAGGGGACCTGGGGTAGAGAGGATATACTGATTGGTTGGTTTAAATGTTATCATTACTAGGAAAACAGTTTTATTTTCATCTTTATTTTGAAGACACAGCCCCTGAAATAACTTTTACAGTCTAGCTATTTCTCTAAGAATGGTTTTATTAATACTGTCTAACATTTGAGTGTTTTCTATGTGTCACACCTTGTATTTAGTGCTGCATTATTTTATTTGATTATCATGACAACCCCGTGAGTTAGAGTTTACAGGTGGAGAATCTGGAACTGAGAAGATAATTAAGAGACTATTGGAGGAGTCTACGTGAAAAATGTTGAAACACTGAACTGAAGCTATGATGTGTGGATGAAGATGAAGAGACAGATAAACTTTGGAAGATACAACTGAAGAATTGATAGGAGTTGATAACTGACCAGAGAAGGATCATGGCAAAGAATCTAGGGTAATTGAAAATTTTGATTTGGGTAATTGAGTAGATGGATTGACTGAGAAGGGAATACTGGAAAAGTATGTTGAGAGGATTGGCTGGGGAAGGATGAGCTCACTTTTGGTCAAGATTTTAAGATGGTTGCAGAATCTCCAAGTGGAGGTACCTAGTTGGTATATATTTTGCTCTGTGGATCTAGAGTTTGGGAGAAGTTAGAACTAAGGTAGTTTATGAATTTAGTTATTTGAAGGTGTTTAGAAGAGATCACCACTCTGGGGGTTGTAAAATGAGAGGGTAGGAGAGAGTTGTGAGGAACAGCATCATTTGAGAGTCTTGTAAGAGAACAAGAACAGAGTGGTAGAAACCAGGGTAAGAGTTTCAAGAATCAAAGAATGGTTAGCACTGTCACACCACAACTGAAGGCTGAAGAGTGATGTTAGAAAAAGAAGAGTGGTCTCTATGGAGTGGTGCAGGCAGTGGACACAATGAGTGTACATTGACGGCCACAATCAGACTTCAAAAGAGGTTGATTTTATAATTGCTGGTTATATAAAGGTGCCTATACATTTTTGTCAGCTGCCCTTGAATTGGTCCATTATAAAAATGTCTAGTTCATAGACATTATAGGAATCACAAGATTTTATGGGTTATGCCCTTGTCTGCATAGACATACAATAGTTTTATTTTGTAAAAATTATAAAAATCAATATTTTATCAGATCATACTATGCAAGAGTGAACTTGGTGTATCTACCAAAAGCATGAATATCATAGAGACAGTAAGTCCAAGAGACATGCAGTGATATTTTAATTCTTCTTGCTTTTACTTTGCATGGCTGCCCAGCTAGGGCATCTGGGTAGCAACACAGCCATATTCCTGCTTAGTGATATTTCACTGTGGGTTAAGATTGCTGAGTGGATTTCTGGGGTAGTAACTGCAGGCATGCATATGTCTTCTACCTATTCTCATGGCTCTTGGGCCTTCTGGCAAATAAAGGGAAGATTCGGTCTTATAACAACAAAGAGGTGGTCAGAAAACAAATTGTTTCTTTTTCTTATAACTTATTTCATCTGTTGTCATAGTCACTGAAGTAGGTGCTTTTCTCAGCTCAGTACTTGACAGTAAAGAGCACAGGGAATTTATGTGAATGGCTTTTTCCTTGGCCTCAGAGGCCTTTCCTGAAATCATCTTTAGTGATGCTTTTTTCAGTGAAGCCAGGGTTTCAGTGTTACAGCAATATTCTCCTAGATCTGAGGAAGCTTCAGGGCCAGTTTCCATGACTACAGAGAGGCCTGAGGAATATTTGTTCCTTGGATGTTGTTCCACCTCTAGGTAGTTGAATATGAAGGTACAGCAGCCAGAGTTTAACAGCTTTTAGTCTTTCCACAGCAGCTCCTTTGGAATATGGCACTTTCTACTTGCTCCTGAATCTGCCATCATACTTACAAATATTTATTGCTCCTCCTGAGGAAATGGCCAGGGGCCTCTGGCCTAGGAAGGTGTTTTCATGGTCTGTATCAAAGTCTGTTATTTTAGTACTCTCTACATAATAAAACTAAAAGCCATTTTTCTGGAATAACAAAGTTATTCTCAAAAGTTAGTAAAATTAGGTAGAGTTTAGAAATAAATTGGAGATTAACACCTTATGTCATACTACATAGTTCTAGCAATCCAAAGTTCTGCTTCTAAGAAGGACACCGAAGTTGCCATCTATAAAAGATTAGAGATGTACTATGACTATTCCTGACATCTCTTTAATAATCATTTCTATGTCTGTTCCATAATTATGTGGAACTCTGCACATGGGCATGGTGTGTAGATACTTTCTATGTGTGTGTATCTTCGTTGTATAAGCTACAGATTTTCATTCAACAAATGTTTATTTACCACTTTCTTGGACTATTATGCTAGAAGAGTAGAATCTTAGTGTCATCCAATCTATGATATGTGAACTTCTAGCCTTTTTTGGACGTTACCAGAGTCAGGGAGCTCATTCCATTTTTGAACATGCCAAAAAATTAGTTTAAAGAAAACAAACTTTTTTTTGGTGTGGGAGAGAATTTTAATACATTCACCAAATTCAATGAAAGGACAAGAACATACTGTAGACACAACTTAAGACAATTTAGAATCATAAACAAAATGTGAGGTAGACTAGTGAAATTCACCAAATTTTGTTTGAGAAAATTTTACAGTAATAAAGTAACACAGGTGCCTCCTTTTCTAAAAATCACAAAAAGCAATTGCATAAATTACAGCCAAAAAAAACTGAATACAACAATTCTCACTCTAATTTTAGTTTACATTCAGTATTAACCTGTGTGAACTGTCATACATGGCAAGGTTCAACAGGTCTATCGGTCAATTCTTATGCAGGCCTAGGGAACACATTCACATCACAGTATTCTAAGGGGTGGCAAGGCTCGAAGCTGAACACACCAGGGTATGGATTAACAAATCATAGTGTCCTGTGCTTGTGCAATTTTATCCTTAAAGAAGGCCCTAACATTCTCTACAGAATCATACTGATAAAATGATTTTAAAAGATCCAAACTTTAGTAAGATAGGCATTGAAGAGAATAGGCAGGTCAATTTGAGTTCTCCATCATTGGGGTGATGATGTTTTGGCTTTATTCTGGCATTTTTCTTCCACAGAGTTAAAAAGTATTTAAGAGATCATAATCATTTGATTTTTCAGAGTGCAGCCCTAACTAATATGAAGTACCTGCATCTAAAGTAACTACTTTAAAAATTTTTCCTTAGACTATGAAACCATAAAGCCAGAAGAAACCCTGAGAGGCCATCTGCCCCAGATACAACTGTTTTAGAATTATTTCAAGTATTTGATTTTCCCTATATAGTAAATATTATTGGAATATTGCACAAACAGTAGGTTTCTTGATATCATCTGCATTAGGCCCTTTCAACAAAACAGGAACAACTGAAATACATTCATATCTAAATCAACCTAGTTCAGAACATACCTCTTTGTCAGAAATTCTGCTGTACTAAAATTGAGTTTTTTTAAAGCATAAGGCAGATCCTCTTTGAAGGACAATTAAAAATGGAGTTTAAAGGAATTGTTCATTTCAAAATACACTTAAAGCATCATAAGTGGCTATATTAAAACCAGGAGATCTGCAAACCATTTTCAGATTAGTACGTTCCATCTTTTCACTAGCTGTAAACTCCCTGTTATCAACGCTAATAAAGCTGGTCAATTAACACTTTGTTCTGAGTAAATGCAGGCTTAGTAGGCCCCTCTCAGTAGTTTCAGGCAACATCGATTCAAGTAAAAATGGCCATCATTTTAAGTGGGGAAAAAGTGGTACGTATGTGCTAATGAGAAAAATGTCAAGAATTTGTTTAATGATGAGAACTGGAGTAATTTAAGAGTAAACTTCCAGTAGTCTTAGTTTGTTCTGGAACATTTCCTATAGTTTGTTCTGGAACATTGCCTAAAAATCTGTTTTTGATTAAAATATATGGTGAGGAATCTGTAGAAACATATGCCCCGTACTGTTGATACTGAACAAACACCCCCTGCTGATACTAATGAGAGAAAGGGACTTTTAATGGAATCTTCCTTACTGCTCACGGAAGACTGACTGGTAGGATTAAGTAAAACAGTTCTCTTTCTCTATGACTCTGTTTCCCATTTCAGCAATTTCTGTGGTGTTATCCGTATAAGGCAGCTAATAATATTCATTCTGTGTATCTTTTAAAGGGCTCTTTCCTTCAGCCTCTGAAAGGAAACAGACTAGTTCCACTCCGCACAGAACTTTAGCCTGACATTTAGCTTTGCTGGTGCCAACTGCTTAATCCCGACTAAACAAGGTGGCTGTGGCTGATTGCTGAAAGCTTCTTAATTGGCTCAACTGTTGAATCAGATTCTCCTTGTACAAGATTAATCACTCTTCCATATTCTCATAGACATGGTGTGCTTATGGAAACCATGAGACTGGAAACATTTTTAAAGAATGGATAAAGCAAAAGAATTTAAGCAAGGAGAAGCTGCATAAATGCACATAATGCCTGTTCTGTACTTACTGAATTGTTTGTTCAGTTTAAATAGTAAACTTTTAACTCTTGTGGAAATTTTGCCAAAAGTTTCAATACATATAAGATTATAAATCTTAAACTAACACTGCACAGAGAAAGACAAAGCTACTTCTTTTTTTTAAATACAAATATCTTCTACATTCTATCATTTCAGACCCCTGAGTAATACTGTACCAAAGTACAGATCTGAAGAGAAACTGAGGGTTCAGGCCTCAAACGTTAATCTTCAATTAATTCCACACCAACGGTGTGAGTCTCATATAAGACATTCAGGCTAGCTAATGCTGAGAGTCAGTTTTCCCCCTAACATAGTTTAGTAGAAAAAACAATGCAAACTCCACGTTCATTCTCCAAAGCAGATTCTCCTCAGGCTCCTGAGGGCAGATTGAGTCTCAATTGCATAACTGCCTAGGGTGGAGTTAACTGAATTTAAGGTCTCAAAATTAGAACTGAAGGAGAGTGATGCCCCCAAAGACCTGGGCTAGATTTGTGGGGGGGTTCTTTGGGGAAGAAACAAATATGTTGCACTTTGCTCCACAGTGATTGTACGTTAAAGGAAAAAAAAATCCCAAATAATTGTTTCTGCCCCACCCCATCTAGGCAGCCCCTTGCTACTTTTGGTCTCTTCAAAAGCTCATACATGTCGTCCAGTAAGAAAGTAGAGGGGCTTGTCATCACTGCTGTTAGCAGTTTGAAACTCGTCCCGGAGGCGGAACTGCCACTCATCCTCTAGCTCTAAGCGGACAATTGTTTGGCGTAAGGAGCTTCTGTCTTGGCAGATGACACACAGGGTAGCACCTTCAGGTAAAAGGCAGAAATGATAAAGGGGTTGAAATGATAAAGAACCTAACACTTCTCTGATTATATCCCCTAAGCTAACATATCTGAGAACCAAAATATAGGTAAGTAACCTATCAGAATTATTCATTTTAATTTTATTATTTATTTTGAATACGTGGTATTACAAGTTCAAAAGTTTAAAAGAGTAAAGTGAAAAATCTCCCAACCACGTCCCCCCTTGGTAACCAATGTTGCGACGTTTCCTCTCTGTCCCTCTAGAGCAGGGTTTCTCAACCTCAGCACCACTGGACTGGATAATTTCCTGTTATGGGCGGCTGTTCAGTTCTTATAGGATGTTTAGCAGCATCCTTGGCTTCTACCCACTATATGCCAGTAGCAACCCCCAGTGTGACAACCTAAAATGTCTCCAGATATTGCCAGATGTCCCCTGGGAGGCACCTTCCCCCCTCCAACACCACTGCTCCAGATGTATTTTATACATGTATAAGTAAATACACAGTATCGCCTGTTCTCATAAAAATGGTAGCATGCTCTATACAATATTCTGAACCTTAATTTTTTCAGTGACCTCAGAGTCATCTTGTCAGGATTATTTGTCATGCTTAATCTGCAGTGTGTTCTTAGGCAAGTCTCTTTGTATGGTGCATACCTATTGAAGCAACTTTAGCTTATGTAGCAAAATCAAAGCTCATTAACCTGACTTTATTAAAGTTAAATTATAAAGAAGTACTGCTTCTCTTCTTGCATTGCATCATTACTTTCTAAAATTGTGGCAAAAACATTTAATGTGGGGGCTGGCCTGGTGGCGTAGTGGTTAAGTTCACAAGCTCCACTTTGGGGGTCCAGGGTTTGCAGATTTGGATCTCGGGCATGGACCTAGCAGCACTTGTCAAGCCACGCTGTGGCAGCATCCCACATAAAATAGAGGAAGATTGACACAGATGTTAGCTCAGTAACAATCTTCCTTAAGCAAGAGAGGAAGAGTGGCAACAGATGTTAGCTCAGGGCCAGTCTTCCTTACCAAAAAAAGAAATTTAATGTGGTCACAAATCTGGCTATTCATCTGCATTTAGTCTTAGTACAAGAATGACTTTATCTCCGTCCCCACCCCCCCCCCCGGTTAGAATCATTGGCCCTCTTCTAAAAGCAAGGTACTCAATTTACTGGCAAAAATTATTGTTAAAGTATTTTTTTATATCTTTCATCTCTGTATTTTGTCCAGTGGGAGCTAACAGCATTCAAAAGATACTAAATTTGATTTACCTTTTAGAAACTTAAATTTCTTAAGAAGATCAGCACCTACAAAAGAGTCACAGAGGTACAAGAGGAGTCCACTGAAAAACACCCCTTCACAGTTGACATTGCTGGAGTGGGGTCTGGAGCTGACATAGCATATGGCCACCTGGAATCATCAAGCAGAAATAGCATGGGCATTTCAAAAGCAAGCAAAACGTCTGCAACTTTAGCACCTTCCTTTTTAGCTATTTCAGGATAAGGTAAAAGAGAGAAATTTTTTATTGAAGTAAGTTGGTTATTCTTTAGTGTGCCAAGTTTTAACCCATTTAAAGCTTCTCTTGTTTATTTCTAATAAAGGACAGTTATGAGAGAAATTAGTAGTAAGAAGCAAAACAAGCCCCTCCATCTAAGAGTCTTTATAAAAATTTTTTTAAAAATTACCTTCCGCAAAAAGGCATACTTAGGAAAGATTAAATGTTTAGTTACCTGTTGATGAGAATAAGAATTTTTAATCAGCTTTTCATTTAGATACACTTAAATTTTCAGTTGGGTAGAAGCTTCAAACACTGCATGAATTTAAATTTTTAGCTCTGCATGGCTTCCGTGTACAGAAGATAACTTCACAAAAATTACAAGGAATTGTGAATAAGCTAATTGGGAGGCCTTGAGAATGGCGGAATGGCTTAATGTGTGGGCCGGGACCACTTGGGTTCAGGTGCTGGTTCCTCTCTTTAGTAGCTGTGTGACACTGAGCACTTGCCTTGTCTGTAGAGATAATAGTAGAACCTGTTTCATAAGACTGTTTTGTGAATTAAATAATTAATGTAAACCACTTAGTAAGTATTCACTGAGTGTTTGCTGCTGTTAGTGGTCTTGAGGTTTTGTTGTCTAACACATCGAGCCCTGGATCCTGGAGGAGAGGGATTGGGAGACCTGGGTTAGAGACGTGACTCACAGATGCCACAAAAAGCACTATTGTTTCTCATGGTTTTTGAGGTTCTTCTACAACTCACAGTCCAGCCCACAGTGTAGATTATTGAAATATCGTAATGACAATGTAAAATGTTTACACTGTTAAATGTTAATGTCATTTTCCAAAATTGAATACAGTTGGATTTCAGTCTTAAGAGATTGTTTGTCAATACATACAAAGAAAAAAGCCTGGAAGGACATAATGGTACACCACAATGTTATCTTTCCATTACAAGTGATTTTATTTTCTTCTTTTTTACTTTTACTTTATTTTTAAAAATTCTTTACAAGAAGGATATGTTAATGAACAAAAATCTTAAAAACAAAACTGATAATTCTAAGGGAAAGTTTAGTGGCAGAAGCCCTTAAAAGTCCTGAAGGCCACCAGTGGTTAGAAGCCTAAAGGTCCAAGTGGCAAATTTTTTAACAAACTAAAACTGATGAGACAGAGAGTAGAAAGAATGAAAAATAAGGAAACAATGGAAAAGAAAGAAGTCCAGGAGTGGAAAGTGTAGAAACAACAGTTATAAAGGTCTCCTGTGATACCCCAAACTGTTCAGCAATCACTGAGCCCCTCTTATATGCCTAAACCAGTGGCTAAGGCATTGTGTGCCCCTGAAGAACTCACAGTCTTGGTGAGAAACATCATCTCGTGATTACAATATCGTCTGTTACACGCTGTGACAGGGAGGAGCAAGCGACTGCTTCTGCCCAAGGTCACTGAGGCAGGCTTCTCAATGGAGCTGACCTCTGAGCTCAGCTTTGAGCGTTCATTGGCTCATTGTGGAGGGATGAAATGTAGGTATGGGGAGGGAGAGTTGCCATCATATCTTGTGTGAGCCTTTGCATAAGTGTGTCACAGGCTCGCTCCTTTTTTGTCTTCATTTAAGCTTTCAAATGAGAGCTAAAATGGGAAAGAAATGGATGGAAGTGGGTAAAGCAGAGTACTAGCCCCCTTCCCCTTTACCTCTGGTCCAATGTTAAGGTAGCAGTCAATGGCCAACACAGGACTCTTGAAGTTATGGATAGCTTTGGGGAAGAGTTTGTATGAGGCATGCTGAAGGAACTTCTCCAGGAGAAACTGCGCAGGGGCTGCCAGTAGTGTGTGTTCACTGTCGGGAGCACAGACATACTGAAGGGGCAAGATGGGTGCTAAGCTCTCTGACACCTGAAATCAGAGCCGAGATCATCATGGGAAATGTTGTGTCTGTCAGTCACTGGATGAAACTGGCAAGGAAATGCTGCATTGCATCCTAGCAGTCCCCAAATAATAGCAGTAGCACAGTGCAGATAGGCTCAAATGTAAGTCTGCCATTCTTGGGTTCTGAACTCTTTTTTCACTTGGGAACAGTACACTTGGGGCTAATAGAACTTATACACAGCAAGGGCAGGAGAAGTTGGAAAAGTAGCCTTCTTTGAAAGTTACTGCATTTAGCAAGTACATTGTGAGGACCAACAGGAACCCTTTTATATGGCTCCTGGATATGTATGGTTAAATTCCGTCCCGTCACAATCAAAAGTAAAAAAAGCAAAGAAGTTTCTAAGCTCCACTGGGGCATCCACATGTTATAAATGATTAGATACTAGTGAATCTCTTAAACAGAAAAGGCTGGTAGGCCCGTGGAATTCACCCTTAATAGGTTTTGATCTACGTTACTCTTTTTGCCAGATTTTTTAAAAAAGACCAGATAAGCATCTTGATTTACGTTTCTCTCATGTTATCATAGAGAATGTAAAAATGTTAACTCTGCCATCTTACATTACATAAAGAATGTAAAGATACTAACTTTGCCAGTTTAAGACAGAATGTTATGTTTGAAACTGAAGCTTTGATGGAGTTGTTCAGCTTTAAATCTGAAGAAAGGTAATTTTTTTAAATTTCAAAACTTATGTTTGGTTCTAGATGAGTCCTCAAGGAAGGAGAATGAGACTGCAAATTTGACACTAAGAATTGACTCCCTGTGTTACCTCACTTTGCAATCAAGTGGCAAGTGCTTAATGCAAGTACCTAATAACAAAGATACTAATAAGAAATCATTCTCTTATTTTCAAGAGTAGGATCAAGCTTGTAAACTTACCATGATCTTTGGTTTAATGATAAAATCCCTTTGCCCTCCAACCTGAACATGTTTCTTCATGAGACTGAAGTTATTAAAGCGGCAGATGAGCAGTCCACTACTATTTGTTCTCAGGTTAAAGTCAACATCTTCACAGAAATACCTAAATCACAACCACAACGATAGATTTGACTACCTGCCACATCTCAACCACGATAATTACACATAGAGAAAGGTGTGGCAGATGTCAGGAGACAGACGCAATCAGAATCGACCTTCCGCCTTCATGGAGCTGGTCCTCTTAACACTGGTCTGTGAACTTCTTGATTTGGGCATTACAGCCATTAAAGGAAAAAGGAGGAAGGAAGTGAGGTGACTTCAGTTCCAGACATTCCACAGGGCCTTAGGCATTCCTGAACTGAAATAGGACTGCACATTCTATATGCTCTTGTGAGACAGGAGTGCAGATGTGCTTCTAGTTTTAAAATCCTGGCTGTAAACAGGATGAATTATCTGCTAAACTGAAAACACAGAATTGAAATAGCTACAGAATAGTCTAATAGCTACAGAATATTCTAATAGCTACAGGTTTGGGTGTTGACATAAAGGGACATTTGGTCCCTGACATTCTTCCTTGGCCATCTCAGATTTTCTAGGATATGGACATAATTTATTCAGGAGGTAAGGCCAGGGCTAGCCTGCTCATTCCCATCTGCTGGCTTTTCCTACAGGATCCAGATCTCTGGGTTTTACTAACATTTGGAGAAAGTGGTTACCTTTTGAGTTCTGAGGGTGAATTTAGGGTTAATCTTGAATGGGTTTATGGATCCACACACTGATTTGTGTTGATTCAACAGCTTTTGTCCCTGGTTTAGTTCTTATTGAATAATGAGATGGTTAAAATGTTTTCTAAGCATTTCATGTTACAACATCTATTACTAAGGGTCTGGGTCAGTTTGAGGGGTGATGAAGGGGCTCTTTGGGGTTTGTGATTCCCCCCTTTCTCCTTGTCCATATAAAGAGATTCTCAGTTTCTCAATTGTAAAGACACAGAGAGGGAGGAAAAAAAACATTACAGAGGCTAGAGCTGGGCAGAAACAATCAGGATATGCTAGGATTACTTGCATCCAGGAGGCCTGACTTACCTGTTGAAGTCATACTGCACATTCTGAGTCAAGTCTATGTTGAGGAGAATGAAATCGTGCACATGGCACCTAGAGAATGGGGCCTTCAGGCTCTGAGAGGTTAGTTTGTTGCTCCATTTCTGTATGCCCAGGATGGCGTAGTGGACGATTTTTGGTGTTGCTTCAATATGCTGCAAGACACTCTTCAAGGACACATTCTTACTGGAAACTCCTGCTTCCGTAGGCTGGCTATGAAATGTAAAGTTAGTTTTATATAAGATATCAATTAATATTACTGAAGAGAGGGTCATTTATGAAGGGCCAACACTGCTATACAGTATTAATATCTGTAACATGTAATTAGCTGATTTACTTTATATTAGTCTGGAATGGAGATGGATGTCAAGCCCAGTTTTCATGCTGCCTGTCACTGCTAACTTAAGGAAACTGCCTTATGGGTGTGGCCCTTATCACTTTAAGGCAGAAAATGACATCCAGCCCCTGTTTCAAAGTGAATAATGAACAGGGAGTTACCAAAGAGAGGTAGCCAGAGGTCAGAAGCACACAAGCATGCTTCCCAATTCTGGTAATCATAGTATAATAAGGAAAATTTGAGAACTTAACAGGCTTCCACTCCACCTTGGAAAGAACGACACAAAATCAGTGTTTGAGCTGGAAGGGCCTAGAGATCATCTGGTACAGAGTTTCAGTGAGGATGCTATTGATATTTTGGGACCATTTATTTCATCACACTTTTCCAGGTTTAGCATTTCCTGGTCCTCATGGACCCCCTCACCACTGCCCCAGGAAGAGAACCACTGATTTCTGGCCTGCCCTTAATTTTACAGGTGATGGAATTGAGACAGAAAGGAAGTAACTTTCCCTTTTCATCCAGATAGTTAAAAAGCAGAGCTGGGGCTAAAAAGCAGGTCTCTTGATTCAAAGCCAGTGGGCTTTCTAAATCATAGTGTCTCTTGACAGACTTGAGCTAACCAAAGCCATGATGCAAAAATAGTCTGGGAATTTAATGGCTTACTGAATGTCTAAATTAAAAAATTCCTAAGTCATCACAAAATGTGTTAGGGTAGTCTCATGGATGATTGTTTTGCTCTGGAAACCTGCCCCTCTCTTTCTTCCGTGCATAACTACAGACAGGGAAAGTACCTTTTCTATGGCATTGTGCCATACTCCTCTAGAACTGCTTGGGAAGTACACTACCTGCTCTGCTCCTGAACACTGTGAATGTTCCACAGGACACATGAGTCATCCATCACAACAATGAAAGGCCAGACACACTGGCGTTTAACTCCCAGCTCTTCCAGGCGGTTCCTCTCCAGTTCTAGGTTGTGATATGACAGCTCCTTAATGAGAAACCTGGCAGCACCTGGAAGGCAACATAACCACAGCTTGCACATCCAGCACTCAGGCTTGGCTGAGGCCCCATATACAGCTCATCTTCTCTCCACAGGCATGCCAGTTCACATGGTGACCATGCAGGCAGGGGTCTCTCATATGTTCTGAGCAGTGGTTCTCAAACTTCAGTGTAGATAAGAATCACTGAGGAAGTCTGTTTGAAATGGAGATTCCTGGAGCCCATCACCACAGATTCACAGACCTGATGAGGGGCCAGAAACCAGAGATGTCTTTGGTGATGCAGGTGATTCATGCACTACACTTTGAAGAGTACTGCAAGAATCCAGTTCCCCTGATACAACAAAGGATACCACATAGAGGAAATGCTTCTTACTGGTTAGATCCTTAAAGCCATGATAAAAGGCTCTCTCAGTTTCAAAAGCAGCCACTCATATATCCTACTCTAGGGCATAGCCAGGGATACAGTAAATCAGTATGCTGCTTACGATAATGTGTCCCCTGTTTTAGATATTTTTTAGGAAATTGGCAGCAGGGTCTTTGAAGATGATTCTGGAAACTGGCATTCTTTCCCTAAGTCTACTTTTTTGTGAGAGGCAATATGGTATAGTGAGTAAGAGAAGACTGGAGCCAAGCTGCTTAGATTTGAATCCTGATTCCACCACTTCTAGCTGTGTGACACTGAACAAGTTAACTCCCCTGTGCCTCAGTTTCCCCACCTGTAAGAAGGTGATGATAATGTCTACTTCATAGGATTGTTATATGGTGCTCAGGATAGTGCCTAGCACATGGTAAGTATTCACTTAGTGTTAGCGATTATTAAAATGATGACCATCAGGAATTAGCCAAATTTATGAGTAGGCTACCCTAAAATGAAACAAAATGTAGGTGATAATGAAATGAAGAGGCTAAAAAAGCTATTAAGTCTATGGAGGAACCAAGAAAACAGTTTGAATAGCTCAAGGGTAATAGTAAGAGTTAGGAAAATCTACTTTCCAAGAGCATGTGTGTAACAGTTTGCATTCTCAACATAAGGGCCATATATGAAAAGCCCACAGCTATCATAATGGTGAAAAACTGAAGACTTTTCCTCTAAGATCAAGAACAAGACAAGGATGCCTACCTTTACCCCTTCTATTTAACATAGGACTGGAAATCCTAGCCAGAGCAATTAGACAAGAAAAAGAAAAGGCACCCAAGTTGGAAAGTAAAATTATCTCTGTTTGCAGACATGATCTTATATGGAGAAAATGCTAAATATTCTACACACAAACTGTTAGAAGTAATAAGTAAATTCTGCACACAAACTGTTAGAAGTAATAAGTAAATTCTGCACACAAACTGTTAGAAGTAATAAGTAAATTCAGTAAAGTTACAGATTAAAAAACGACTCAAAAATCAGTTGTGTTTCTATACACTAACAGTGAACAATGAGAGGCCAGCATGGTGGCATAGTGGTTAAGTTTGCGTGCTCCACTTCAGTGGCCTGGAGTTCATGAGTCTGGATCCTGGACACAGGCCTACACACTGCTCGTCAAGCCATGCTATGGTGGTGTCCCGCATACAAAACAGAGGAAGGTTGGCACAAATGTTAGCTCAGAGCCAATCTTCCTCATCAGGTAAATAAATAGGAAATTAAGAAAACAATTCCATTTACAATAGCTTCAAAAAGAATACTTAAGAATAAACGTTTAACCAAGGAGGCTAAAGACTGTAAAAAGTACAGAACATTGCTGAAAGAAATTAAAGAAGACACAAATAAATGGAATGACATCCTGGGTTCATGGATTGGAAGACATAATATTGTTGAGATGTCAGTGATACCCAAAGTGATCTACAGTAATGCAATCCCTATCAGAATTTTTTTTTTGAGAAATAGAAAAATCAATCCATAAGTTCATATGAAATCTCAAGGACCATGAATAGCCAAAACAGTCTTGAAAAAGAACAAAGTTGGAGGTCTCACACTTGGCTGATTTCAAAACTTACTACGAAACAAATCAAAACTGTGTTAGTGGCATAAAGACGGACATATAGACCAATGGAATAAGAATATAGAGCCCAGAAATATACTCTTGCCTGTATGGTCAAATGATTTTCAACAGAGGTGTCAAGACCATTCAATGGAGAAAGGACCATCTCTTCAACAAATGGTGTTGGGAAAACTGTATATCCACATGCAAAAGGATGAAGTTGGACCCTTACCTTACACTACGTAAAAAATTAAAATGGACCAAAGATCTAAATGCAAGAGTGAAAAGTATAAAAACTACTGAAACAGGGAGAACGCTTGATGACACTGGATTTGGCACTGATTTCTTGGATATGACACCAAAAGCACAGGCAACAAAAGAAAAATTGGACTACATCAAGATTTAAAACTTCTGTGCAAAGGACACAATCTTCAGTGAAAAGGCAGCATACGGAATGGGAGAAAATATTTACATATTTTCTGATAAGGGGTTAATATCCAGAATATATAGAGAACTCCTACAAATCATCAGCCAAAAATCCTGATTAAAAAGTAGACAAATGACCTGAATAGATTCTCCAAAGAAGATATACAAATGGCTAACCAGCACATGAAAAGATGTTCAGTATCACTAGTCATTGGGGAAATGTAAATCAAATCCCAATAGGATACCACCGCACACCCATTAGGATGGGTGCTATCAAAATCTCAGGAAGTAACAGGTGTTGGTGAGGATGTGGAGAAACTGGAACCATTTTGCATTGTTGGTAGGAATGTAAAATGGAACAGCCATTATGGAAATCAGTATGTCAGTTCCTCAAAAAATTAAGAATTATCATGATTCAGCAATTCCACTTCTGGGTATATACCCCCCAAAATTGAAAGCTGGGTCTTGAAGAGAGATTTGTACACCCATGTTCATAGCAGCATTATTCGCAATAGCCTAAAGGTGGGGAGTGGCCCAAGTGTCCATCAGTGGGTGAATGAATAAAGAAAATGTGGTTTTATGTATACAGTAGAATATTATTCAGCTTTAAAAAGGAAGGAAATTCTGACACATGCACATAGAGAACCTTGAGGACATTATGCTAAGTCAAATAAACCAATTACAACAGGACAAATACTGCATGATTCCATTTACATGAGGTACCTTAGGGTAGTCAAATTCACAGAGACAAAGTAGAATGGTGGTTGCCAGGGGAAGGGTGAAATGGGGGAGTTAGTTACTAATGATACTGAGTTTCACTTTTGCAAAATGAAGAGAGTTCTGGAGATTGGTTGCACAACAGTGTGAATATACTGAACTGTCCACTTAAAAATAGCTAAGATTGGGCCAGCCTGGTGGCGCAGTGGCTAAGTGTGCACATTCTGCTTCGGTGGCCCGGGGTCCGCTGGTTCGGATCCTGGGTGCAGACATGGCACCACTTGGCACGCCATGCTGTGGCAGGCGTCCCACATATAAAGTGGAGGAAGATGGGCACGGCTCTTAGCTCAGGGCCAGTCTTCCTCAGCAAAAAGAGGAGGATTGGCAGCAGTTAGCTGAGGGCTAATCTTCCTTAAAAAAAAAAAATGGCTAAGATGGTAAATTTTATATGTTTTTTTACAAGTAAAACATTAAATAATTTGCGTTTAATTCATTGGCATATAGTCTTCTCTCTTCCCAAATTATTGCAAAAATGGCTAAACTGGCACTAAATTTCAGTCAGATCTGGAATGAGAAAACTTTCTTCTCAAGGCGAGTAAGGCACAGAAGGGTGTAATTGAGGGTCATATTCATATGGAAAAATATCTTAGTTCCTTTGGGGATACGTGGTTTGGGGGAGGATAAAGGACCAGATACATAAAAGTCTTAATTCACTTGATATAAAGTGATAAACATGGAAAATAAAACTACATTCAAAAACAATAAACCAGTTTTTGAAAATACTTTAATCCCATATTGAGGCTAAGGTTTAAGAACATGAAAAGGAGTGGAAGGGAGAAAAAGAAAGGAAGAGACCCAAAAAGGAAAGGAGAGCGATGAACAGAATGGAGGACAGAGAGACAAAAGCTAAGTGAGGCAAGTGAGAGACCCTGGAGACAAAGACTCGATTTCAGGGAAGCTACTCAGGTCTCATCTGTTCAGCTCTGGGCTGGAAGGTCTTCCCTCAAAAGTGTCAATTAGCAGTTCTTGATCCTCAGCCCTTCTGAGACTCTGCGCTGAGTCAGACACCCACAGAAGCTGATGAGAACAATGATTTAGAAGTACGATGAAAGAAGTAGCCAACTGTACAGCTCTAAAACACGGGATGCAGTTCGAGGTTTCCTGCCTGAGTAAGGTAAATGAAGGCGTTCTAGAGCTCTCCAGTGCCTCCCACAGCTCTGTCAACACGCTCAATGCCCATGTGCCCGCTTTGAGAAATCAGCCCATTGCTCTTAAACGCACTGGGGAAAGGCAGGAAAGACCTCTTCCAGGCCCTTCTAAGGTGACTGCCATAGGCAGTAATGATGTTTCCAATTCCCGGTTGTACAGAACCCCCTAGAATTTGCCGCATGCCTTTAAGATTAGCAAAGACTTGGGGACCCCTCCAGTTGGAGTGAACTACCACCTCCCCTCCTCAGACCATCCTTGTCACTGTCACACTTTTGCTGCCAGCTTGCCCAGTCTAGGAACATTTTTGGTCTATACTGGGACGAGTCCCAAGCCTTTCCCAGGATGCTCAATAAACCAGTGACTTCTTTAGTTACTAGTGTCAGGAGTTAAAAATTCTGCAAAACTGGATAAAAGAAAAAGAAAACTCAAAGAGGAGTCGAAAGTCCTTTGGTCCAGAGGAAAGGACACTTTGCAGAGGCAGGGGGACCTTTGCAAGTTTCATGCCTGGGGAATGGAGCTCGGTTTGTCTTTCAGCCCTTCTCCCGTCCTGGGGGCCGCCTTACCCACGCCTGCATTATTGAACATGCCGGGAAGCACCAGCATGATGTGGTTGGGCCAGTACTTGCGGTACAGCGGCATCTCATATTCTTTGACTACCAGAAGGTGCAGATGGCTGATGCCCTCCATGGCGTGAAAAAGGTTTAAGAGTCCATGCTCATGGCGACCACTGGAAGGAGTGAAAATAGGGCTCTTGACTGCATTCAAATTCTGCTGAAAGGGAAAAAAAAAGAAACAGACCAAAAAGAGAAGTTTAAATCCTTAGATACAAGAAACTTAGAGAACCTGATTTAGTACCTGAGGTCTGTCAGTCCATGTGTCCAGACACTACCACCCACCTTGTCTGAAACCAGGGGCAGCCGCATGCTCTCCAGGTGTTTGCCCTGTTTGCTGAAGACAAAATGACTCTCTTTGGATTTGGGAATGATGAAATAGAGCTGCACTTCTTCTCCCAGCATAGAGGAAGAGAATGTGAATGCATGAAGGGTGGAGTCGGACATCTACATTTGCAAAAAAGAAAGGGAGGGAATGTAAGCCCAACGTTTGCAAACTTCCAGGCCACTTGTTAAGTCTGTTAAGAGAAGCAAACTAACCTGAACTTACACGTGCCACCATACCTGGTTGTACGTGCAGTGTCAAACAGGTCGGAAAGGCAAACTTCATGTTTTAGTAGATGCCGCTGACATGAGAGCCAAGCATCTTGCCGCACCAAAGCCTCTCCATGAGTGGAGAAGCACCTGTTGCTCAGCACTGCCTTTGCATTCCTCATGTTCTTCGAGCCACTACTGCCTGGTCTTACAGAGGTTAAATATGCATATGGATGTGCTGCTGTGTACACGTTCCCAAAAGTGCTTAGTTACAGGGGGAAAACGCTTCTGTTCTATGTGGGTCAAGTCAAATGAATTGAATATGATTTTTCTAAGTAAAATATTAGGACTGACATCAGTAAGATGCCTCTTTGGCCCCATCTTTCCTGGCAACAGTGGAAGCTGAAAAGTTTTGAACAGTCATTTAGCCTAGAATTTTGGCTTCCAGGAGAGACCATTCGACTCACTGAAGCCAAATATAAATCTAACATTTTTTAAATTGCTGGGAAGTTCACATGCTCTCTCAGTAACCCATCTCAGTGAACAGTTACATAAAGGTCTTTACATGCTTTACAATGCAAACAATATTTGACTTAATAAAAGGAGAGCTATAAGTTTCCAGCAGCAACTAGAATCCAGGTAGGCTTCCCAAAGGTTTTAACCTAAATATTACATTTCATAGAAAAATAATGTAATTCTTCCACTAAATTCTGGTTCGTTCTGCTTCACAAGACTGGAAATATACTTAGTGTTCTGTAACCACATGGCAACTATATAAATAGAGGATTTTTAATAAAGAAATTTTCTAAAAACCTATGATTGATGAATTGGGGAACTTGAATCCTCTATATTCTGTAAAGCATTGTGAGCTGATTTCAGACTAGCCCACTAAAAGTTTTCAATAACACCAATAAAACAAATGGGATATAAAAGGAAACTTGTATTAGAAGGGCAGAATGATCAATCCAGGTTTTCAGTCTATCCCTTCCAGTACCTGGGGAAAAGGATGAAGACCTGGTTCTCAGGAGCAGACGCAAGTTTGGGGCAAGTCAAATCAGCTTATCCTACGGGAAGGAAGAGTTGTTCTGGGTATTCAGAGCTAAGTCAAGAGGATAAAGTGAGGGAAAGTGACATGGAACTTATCCGAAAATAAGCACTGGGTATCATTTGCTGTCGTCCCCATCTTTTGTGCTTAAAGATGCTCAGACCAAAAAGAAGCCAAATTCTTGGAGGTACTGGCTCACCTGTGTTCCTACCTCTCAGTTCTCTATAAGTAAAAGAGCAAACACTGACTCCTCTCTGTGCCCAGTGGTCAAAACCATTGCACGCTGGAGTAAGAATATGACTAGGTCGGTGAAGATCAACAGAGTTGCTCACAGCTCAGAGGGCACACCCTACGGATTTGTTAGATCACAGCACTATTTTCGACAACAACCCAAACGAGGGAAAGACCCTTTTGCCAAGTAAACCATAATAAGCAGTTTTTTCAGGATCACAGATAGACATCTCAGCTACTCTCTAACCTAAACATGATACATGTAACCATTTTATGAAGTGACTTAAGACACTAAAACTCGAGTTTTTTTCTCTGTCTTCCCCTCCCCCTGCCCATAATCCTCATAAACCCAAAGTAATTTTAATTGCTTCCTGCATTTTGCTCACAAATGAGTGGCTCCATCTCATCCTAGACAAAGCTATCCTTTGTCTAGGGCCTGGACCTGGGAGCCTTACTTTTCATTCCTTACATACAAAATCCATGTTGGGTAAGAAGCAAGGGCAAAGGGGGCTGTACCTGAGAGGTAGCGGTGAAGTCCATGTACTGGTGGCACTGCTCACAGTGGTGGAAGGTGTTGTAGGCCGCATATTTGGTCAGCATCATGGACACAGTTTCTCGTTTCCTGGGCTCCTCAACTTTGGATTCCTTTATTGCTTCTGTGTATAAAGGGGCAAAAAACCTTCCTATGATATGCATGAAGCCTCTACATCTGGGAAGAAAGTCCCCTACTTCCCGACAGGGCTTTTCCAAGGATTCTACGGTTTAATCCCTGAGAAGTAGGTAAGAGAATTTACAAGGTGACATGTATGGGTGTAAGAGAAGAGGAAAGTAAAAAGGAGAATTACTGAAGCTGCTCTCAAAGATTACACCTCCCCAGGCCTCCTGCCCTGATTTAGGTTCCCCTTGACCTTCAGAGGAGGTAAACCTGGTTCCACTTGCACTGACCTTGTTTGACCCCTGCCAGCTTCTCAGTATATACCAGGCTCATCAAACTGTACTTGGGGTCGTGCACACTGACGTCAAAGGGCATTTTACTGAAGCTCTCGATGTCAGGCCAGGGCTCTCCCTCTGACTGGCTCACTTCACTGCTTTCACAGTGATCTAGGACAAGAGGAAAGAAAGTGTGCAGAGCAGGCTGATTGACCAGTCTCCCAGCCTCCCTCCCAAGTGTCAGGGATGAAAGGTTTTATGAAATAAAGCCCAGACGGGTGGACAAAGGCATTTCTGAAAAATGTCCTCCCATGTCCTAGGGTAGAGGGACCCAGAATTGTCCCTCAGACCCATACTGAGAGGGATGCCTGCCCTCACTGGCCCCCAGCAGTAGCCTCCACAGATCCAGTCCACAGACTCCCACATACACAAGGATCAACTGGTCTCCCACTCCAGCTGCCCAAATTGCCTTAAAAGTTTAATTTTAGATTATCTCAATTCTAAGAGTTTTAGTTGTGGGGTTTTTAAGACTGACAGCCTGGAAGATTTTAGACATGCATTGAGCAAGATTCCTAATGCCTGTTGCATATCCGAATCACCTGGGAGCTTGTAAGACTCCCCGTGCTTAGGCCACACTCCCCAGAATCTCCTTTTTCACCCAGGCACTTGTGATGTTTAAAGCTCCTGAGGTGGCTTGAATATGTAGTCAAGGTTGAGTGCCAGTAGCCTTGGGTTGGAATCTGCCCCTTACTGCTTCACACCTGCAGGCCCCTTAACCCTTCAAAGTCCCTTGATTGTTGTAAGGACTCCAGATGGTATATTGAAAGTGCTAAGAGTAGCCGGCACATGGTGAGTGTCCAATTGATGATATTTGTTATTAATAATAAAAATTATAAGATCAGAAAGCTTAAGACAACTTTTGAAGGGAGAAAGGAAAAAAAAAGTCAAAAGACTAGAAGTACAGCTATTACCTTTTTAACATAATACTGTTTATTTTTATATCCTTGAGCTGAAGTTTGCATTTTATTTAAAACTTAAAGCTTATTCTAGATTTTTTAGAAGGTGTCGTGGTGCCTCTCCAGAGCACCATCTCATTCACCTGCACTAAAATAAGGGCGAAGGAAGAAAGCCTGTTAGTGCTGCTCACTACAAGGCCATGTTCACCTGTCCCACCAGCTCATCGCACAGATTAAGACCCAAGAGCACTGTAGCGGGGTCTGAAGAGAAAATGAAAGGCATCCTCCTATGGTGCCAATGAGCCCGGTGGGAAAGTTGGCAGGATGACAGATCCCTCACTCCTTGTCTGCTGGGCTCTCTGCCTTTGCCCTCTTGGTCCCAGCCCCCTCTAGGCAGCCACCTTGGAGCTCTGGGTCCCCTCTGTGGTGGGCCTGGGGTCTGGTACAGCTCACCTGGGGACACAAGGATATGTGGAGGGAAGATGGGAGTGAGTGTGTGTATGTATGGAATTTTGGATATGAACTAGTAAGGAATGGAAATAGGGCTGAAAGCCACAATAACATGATTAAATATGGCTGATCTTACCTAGTCGTGCTCTGGACTAAACTAATCCCTTGAGCTGGTCACAGAACAGGTCCAAGTATTTAGAAAAAGCAGATGAGGTGAGATCTCCAAGGGCCAATCTGATAGAAGATGCCAAGGCCTTTCCCTTTTCTGGACTCATTTTTGAGATACTTAGGAAGAACTTCTACCTGCTTATCTCTACTGTTCCCCACTCCGTTCCCCTCTAGCACAGACAAATTGTTCTGAGATGTGAAGTCATAGTTTGAGGCCACACTGTCCTTGGCCACAGAGCTAATGCTAGCTGACCGCTGCTCATGCCCACTTTCTGGCCCTGCTGGATGGGTGGTAGAGTGGAGCTGCCTCACTGGTGACAGCTAGGGAGAAAGGGCTGAGAAGCAGGGAACAGGAGGAGGAGAGCTGAGATGATCTTGGTTTGAAAACCAGCCCCCCACACAGTGTCAAGCACTAGCCCCTGCGTGTTACTGGAAACGTGAAGGGGTTTGTTTATGGCACCAGGGTTCTGTTCTGCACAGAGAAGTTTCCATTTCATTATAGGAATCCATAGACCTTCACTCAGAGCCTGCAGTTAAAATATAAGGTGTACTCTGAGTAACCAACAAAGGTCTAGTATCCAGAATATAAAACACGCCCTGGACGCTTAAGCAGTAGAACGCCACAATCGAATTTTAAACCTGAATGACTGCACCATCTGAGCAATCCATCCTTCTAACAGGGCCTTATAAAATGCCTTTTTGCCCAGTGTCTTGCAGGACATTGTGAGGGGTAGGCCAAAAGAGTGGAGGACTCCACCCCCGGCCTCCAGGAGCTGAATCATGGTCACAGTTTACTTACAACTCTGCCGGCACGTTACCTTTAACCTCACAATAACGCTGCACATTAGGGATTGTAGAAATCCAGAGGGTGAAGGAAAAACGCTTGGTGTTAATGTCCTTGTATCTTGCCCCTCGCATGCCCGGGTTCAGAACTCACCGGTGTTGATCTCTCCCTCATCATACACATCCACCTCCAGAAGCCTGATGAGCATGCGGAAGAGAATCCTAAGGAACTGTAAATAGGAGCCAGTCTTTCCCACCTAATGGAAACATTTTTAATTGGGGAGAGGGAAGGAAAAGAGAAAAGAGATTTCACACCTGGGCTCTTCGGTGTCTCCTGCCTCTGCGAGGCCTGAGTGAGGTCCTCATTGCTCTGATGATACCCACCCCACCCCTGAGAGGTTCCCTGACTTCTTTCCTTCTTGGGGACCCCAGTCTAGGACAGAGCCTGGCCTGGCCCCTGCCTTACCTGGGGGGGCCCAGTCAGCAGCAGCCGCCGGGGGTGGCAGGTCCGGGTGCCGGAGGTGGGGTCTGGCTGGTTGTTGTAGTCGGCGTGGTGCTGCCGAGCCGAGGTCCACTGCCGGTAGTAGAGGGACTGCTCCTCGCTGCTCATGTCCTTGTGCAGAAATGGCCGCAGGGAGCTTACCCAGGCCACATCGGCATGCGGCAGCAGGGATGAGGAGGATGGCAGCTTGCCTCCCCTCTGGGAGCCCAGGAGGCTGTAGGCTGCTTTGGATAAGATCACTATTGGAGGCAGGGCGGTGTGCAGACCCCTGCAGCCTTGGATAGGCTGTCCCGGCCACAGGAGGGCCCGGGGTCCCGAAGAGGAGGAGGATGACGAAGGCTTGGAGGTGGTGCTGCTCGCCATGTGGGCGCCCAGAGAATCACACTCCTGCTTCAGAGTTTCTCCAGCCCCTGCCATGCCTGCGGAGACCCCTTCATCCAGCCCCACGCTGTTGGCTGGGCTCTGGAAGCTGGGGGTCAGGGACTGCTTCTGGGACTTGTCTGCTGTGCTGGAAGAGCTCACCCCATTCTCCATGATGGAGCCTGAAAGGACAGACAGAGCCCACCCCAGACCCCTGTTACCGATGCTAAAGTGTGCTCCCCCAGGTTCCTGGCACCTCTGGGGAGGAGGGAAAGGCCAAGAAACCAGCTCGAATATGGCTCTGCATACCAGCTGCAGAAACTGTGCTAGAAATCTTCCCTTTGCCCTCCTTCTCCATGCTCCTTTACCCTGCTCCCCTGCCCTGGCTTTTGGGTGGGATTGGTCAATGGGAGACACCAGCAGGAAATCAGTTACTTATTTCCTGGCTCCCTGGCCACCCAGGGTGAGCTGCCTTTCTCCATGAGGGCTGTGGCACATGTCGTGCCAGCTTCTCTGGGTCCCCGTAACTGCTCCCTCTGCTGGCTTCTTCAGGCCCACTGGTGGTCAGGGCACCTTGGGGTTAACTATGCCACCTCTTGCCCCTTTTCTAAATCCTGCCCACATCTTTGTAAATAGTCCTGTTGATAAAGTCTCCTCAAATTACCTCATTCGGATATGTCATCTGATTCATTCCAGGACCCTGACCAATACAGGCTCCACGTTTAAGTTCTACTCCAGTGGCACTCGCCTCCTTCTGGGGTCCAAGGACCTCACACTTCTGGCTGTGATAAGCTCCCCAGGGTGTAGCCACTTCCATGGATGCCCAAACCAGTGTGGGAAATGTCTCCATGTGAAGGGGGAAGGAAGGTATATAATCTAATGAGGTGTGGTTCTTGCCCAGAGATCCCAGTGCATTTGGCCAATTTGCATTGAATATGTTTTTCTCCCCAATAGATAGCCACTCTTTGGTTTGAGGACAAACCAAAAGCTCATTACGTTCAGGACTGAAGGCCCTCTCTGGGCACAGATTGGTGCCTTCCAGGCATATAGGTCAAATCCCAACCAGGGAGATCCTAGATGAATGGCTAGTAACTGGAGGTTACTGAAACCAAGTCACTCCACTTGCTCGTTTGACTTTCCATCTTGTATGAGAGCGTGCCTTTCTCTTCACAGCTCTGACCATCAGTCCACATGCCTCTGCACTCTGGGCAGTGAGCTCCCTGAGGCCCCTCAGAGTCAGCCCAAGGCTGGGGGATGTGTGCTCAGTGGTGTGAGCACAGCTCCTAGGCCAGGTTGTCCTTGAAGGAAGGGAAGCTCTAAACAGCAGACGGCAAACCATTACCTTAGTATGAGTTAATCAGAATGAGGCCAAGAATGCATGAGCCTTGTGGGGCAGCTCTAGAAATGCAGGGAAAGGAGCGAATACAATTAAAGAGCCACAGGAACAAAGACGAACCTCAGGGTGGTATGGAAAAGCTCCTAGATGTGCTATTTCCTCCTCCCTTCTGTTACCCTCTACTACTCGCTGTTATTCTGAACTGGTCTGAGACCCTGTAGAGGTGGGGGTGAAGGGAGGTACAGCCCTGACCCCTGTCTGAGGGGGCTGGCTCGGCAAACCCCAAGAAGGACAGTCCTCATGCTCTTCCAGGCTGAGGGTCACTATTTGTTTTGTTAGTGTCACGATTCCAGCTCCTAGTGAGCCTGTGTACAGCAGGTCAGAACCCTGCCCGCCATCCTCTCACCTCCCAGCGCTATATTAGACAATGCTCTGCTGCTGTTCATAGGGTTTTCGTGGCCAATTTTTTCAAAAGTAGTATTTGGAATACTGGTGGCATAGCTTTCCACATCACAGCAATGTGCAGCTGCCACAGTACGACAACAGACAGACGGGTGGTGTGGTTCCCTGACCGGGAAACAAACCCAGGCCACAGGGGAGAGAGTGGCGCTCTCCGCCCAATCTTAACCACTAGCCGAGCTGTTGAGGGTCACTATGGAAAGACAGAAAACCCCACAGATAATGGCCTCTTCAGTTCCCACAGGGCGCCATCCCACAGTAGCTGACAGAATGAACAGAAAGACCAGTGCTGCTTTCAGATATGAAATTGTGTGTGCTTTTGCATGTATGTGTCATAGTGACAAAAGAAGGGAACTGTGGGAGAGAAGGAATGTTAATGGTGGTTATCTTGGGTCATGGAGTTTTCACTTTCAATCTCTTCTCTATACTTCATTACGTTCTCTGAGTTTTCTGCATTAAGCTTTATTACTTTCATAATCAGAAAAGAATTTTAATAGTGCTGCATTTGCTGTAAGACAACTTATCAGAAGAAAATTCATCAGGCACTGCCATAGGCCATATTGTAACACTACAGGAGGGGCTAGCAGGCTGCATATGGATCATCACAGTCAACCAGTGGCCCCACAGCAGCCGTCAGTATTCAAATACTTGCCTTTAAGTACTTAGAAAAATCATTCATTCATTCAAACAAACACTTTGTGCCAGGTACTAAGCCATTTAGCACAACTTACAGCTTCAGGATCTGGAAGGAAAAGAGGGCCTTTGTGCAAATATCAGATGTATAATATCCATGAGATGATTAGGGTTGGAAAGACTAGTGAAAGTGCTGCAGGCTGGGGTTGATAAAATTTTTTGTATTTGGCCTTTTACCAAGCTCTCAGTAAATGTTTCCCCAGAGAGGTATTTTGTGCTGTTCAACAGTCATGTTTTCCCAGTATCTCTCCCAGGGAACTGAGGTCTGGACAGGATGCCTCAGTCACCAAAGGCTGCTCTGAAAGCCTTGAGGGGCCTTGCGTCTGCCTACTCCCCTCCTGATCCCTGTCTCTCACCCCTTGAGAAGAGAGAGTACTGACCTGAGGTTCCAGTGACAGCACTGCTGTTGCTCTGGGGCCTCTCCAGATCGATCAGCAGCTCGTCAGAGTCATTCTCACTGACCGTGGCTCTCTCCTGCTCCTTCCCACTAAGGTCCAGGGCAACAGCGGGCCCCCGGATGACCTCTTTTGAGACATAGCAGCACGCCAGACCCACCTCCTGCTCCAAGGCCGTGCGAGTTAAATAGCTCGAATCAATTAACCTGAGGTCGCAGTACTTCAAAGACCTGCACAAAAGTAATGATGGTTCTGGTGAGCCCATCTGGCCATGCAGGCAGGGTTTATGCATGCCTGGATAGCTGGGTGCATCGCGGCAGGTAAAATCATGGCTTTCAGTGCTGGGTAATCCTTGATTTAACCCTCAGCTCTGCCACCTCCTAGCTGTTATGACCTTGGGCTAGTCGCTTCATTTTCTCCACATAGAGAATAACAGTGGCTCATATGGTTATTGTAAGGAATGGATGGCATGACACATGTAAGGCATTTATACAGTAAGCCTTCAATTACAGCTCTTACTGTTGTTGCCTTCCAATCTACAGGCCCTAGCCCCTTGAGGGGGTGAGAACAGCAGATTAACAGAGACACTTTCTCCAAAAAAATCCTTGTTTGGGGCAGGTGCTTCTCTTCTCTGCCTCTCTGGCTACCCTGCTTTGATGCATAGTCACTTCTTAGCTGTGGCCTTCTTCCATTCCCCAGATTGCTAGGTGATCTCTGGAAAGTCAAAAGAAAGAATCAAGGAAGGCGAAATGTCTTATATCTCTGAATGAAACAATGCTCTTCTCACTTGCCAAATGTATGAAATGGCTAAGTTAAGTGTCAGCCGAGTTTTAACCATCAGCTCAGCTGGGCAACTAAGGAAAAATGAGAACTAAGGATTCAAACTGTACCTGGGAAAGCTTTCTCCAAGCGGATCTTTGCCAGTTAATATCACAATACAAGGCAGACCTTCTAAATCTTGGTATGTCCGAGGGATCCACTCTTCTGGTTCATTTCCTCTCCAAGTCTGTAGAAAGGGACCCATATGGTAAAATTAAAACCACTTATTTAAGTTTCCCCCTTTTTAAAGCTTTCTAGGTCCAGACTTTATAAACTTGTGCTTCCAAATGACTTCCAGTGTGTGTCTACATATATTTTAACTGCTACTAAAAAGCATACACAAAGCACCGCTAGAAGAATGTGGCCTTTATCCTTTATCCTTTAGTAGGAAGTCTTGGTATAGATCATGTATTAGCCACACAGGCCAGAGACATAGAATATGAAATATCCCACCAGTCAAGCAGACCTTACAGAAGTCCTGGATAAACTACCTGACTCAAGGCTCTTAAACATACTTTCTTCATATAATGCACAGACTCTTGGGACTGACTGAAAATGACAGTTTTGGTTGTAAATGTCTAGTGAAAGAATCTCAACAACACTCCATGAAAACAGACATCTTGACAAAAAGAACCATGAAGTTAGACACTCCTGGTGGTTATTTTTCCTCTTTTTTCCTTTATTGATGTCTAAATTAATTGACAAGTAATTATTGGCTGAGGGCCTCAAACAGTCTCTCATGAGAAGGCTAAAAATATAATAAAACCTGGAGCAAGAAAAAACCCAGCCCCTTATTTAGGAAGAGTAATGCAGTTAGCTCATGGTTTTATAAGAATCTATTAAACATCAACCTCTTATAGATATCAACACATATATACATATACACACATATGGATAGCTTTAATAAATGGAACATCAGTCTTGAAAACTTGAATATATGAATGAAAAGGGGAAAATCCCACCAACTTGAAAGATGTTCAAAAGTGAAAAGATCTTACAGATTTTTCTATTTTAGAGCTGAGAGAAAATAGACTTTTTAAGTAAATAAGGTGGTTTCCACTACTTTTTATAAAGTGTGTAGCATCTAATTATGCTTTATATCAGCTTTCTAGCAGGAGTTATTATAAGAAACGAGCTGACATTTCTGATAATGCTTTAGGGAACAAGGACCAAGAAGTGAGGTGTTAAGTAATGCATATAAATTTATTTTAAAATAGAATTGTACTTCCTTTGCTAAACACGAAATGGCATAAAAAGAAATCTATCAGGCAAGAAATAATATAATAGAGTTTGATTAATGATTTGTTGTTGTCCAGAAAAACCAGTCTTTAGAAATAAATATACCCACAATTACTTCAAATAAAATGTATATAATTTGTAAAAATGGAAGAACCTTAACCTTGTTGCCCAATCTTTTATGATAATTTGTGTACCAACGGGAAATCAGTGGATCTACATTATTGCTTACAAGTTTGAGAGACTTCTCATGTCTTAGAAAATCAACCTGTCAAAAAGCTTTTTTAAAATGTTAGAAGAAAGATTCTCTACAAAACTTCAGTTTTCCATATGCTTTCATGTCAAAAGAAACCAGAACATTACCTGATTTAAAGCAAAGAATTCTGGAAATAGGAAGCATTTTACTTATAGCCTTCACATTGGACTCACGATATCCCTGACACGGGTTCTCCCTGAATATATTTTATCTCCCAGAAACCATCCATAGGTCATGGTTCCACCACAAATAATGAGGCCAGCTTATGACGATGGGATAAGAGAGATTATGTTATGCTCCACAAGATTTCTTTTCATAAGATTATTAAACAAATCTTTCATTCATGACCCATCCGAGCTAGCCAATCCCACTATAAAATACTCTTCTGTCACATTGCTACCTCTGATGCATGATGGCTGCAGTTCTGTGGATCACCCTGCCCTCAGGATGACTACTGCACAAGCATTTAAGACAGCACAAAAGGCTGGGTGAGCATTGAGTTCAAGAATAATATGGGGCTCAAGGCCAGGGAACTCTAAGGAAAGCTTCACAGGCCTTCTGGAGGAACTGATTTATTTAGATTTAAATCTTGTATCTGTCCAAAGTATTTGCCATCACTTCTAAGTTAACCACGATACATAACAGGATAATTAGAGGTAAGCACAAAAATAAGACCATCTAATGGAAGAAAAGGCACTGGATTTTACCCCAGACCACAGATAAAAGGCACACCAATGCCAGAATGTCAGTGGTAAAGGAAGTTGGTAACTTGGAAATAAACAGGTGAAGTAGAGACCACCTGGCAAGCGGCAGTCTTGCTTAGGATGTGAACATTTCAACGGGATTTCATAGTTTCACTTCCACACACATAGAGTATAAACAGGACAGACTGATGGGATCCAGGGGTTTTGAGAATATGGAAATCTCTTTTGTGTGGTTGGTGCCTGGCAGCTACTCATATAAATTAAGTGAGATATAACTGCTTTGAGAAGCAATTACTTGAGACCCACTTTGTGTATGGCAGGCTCTCAGAACAGCAGGTGCAGAGCAGTCACCCTCTAAAAGCCCTGAGTGTGGTTCTGATGTGCTAGCAGCTAGGTTAAGAACCTAAGGTCTTGACTGCGGTTTTCAAACTATGGCCCAGATGAGTAAATTATTTAGGACCTGCCGATTTATACTGACTTAGTGATCGGCACTTCTGAAGGGTCTGAACAAATAACCTAAGACTCTGTAAGTAGCTATACTTGACCAGTGTCAATGGAGACCCAGAGAAGACCTGGCAGCTTCACATCCTTTAGAAACAACTCCCTGCAGTAGGTGTGTGAGACTTCACAGTGATGCTGCTTATTTGCTTTTCCAGATTCTTCATTATTAGCATTATTCCAAGTTGTCTCGACCTACGTCTCAATGAGTTACACTTTAAGAAGTTTCAGGACTCTGATGTGTTATTCATCCTAGGAATTCTCCTGTAATGTGGTCTATGACTATAATTTAAAATTATGAACATTATATCTACATATTAAATATAAATGTTACAGGTTCCATTAAATATAGTTTATTTTTAGGCAGATTTATTTGTCCAAGTTGCTTATCAAGCTAATACAAGATTTATTTTTTTTTTCATTCTGGATTATTCAATTTAGGCTAGGTAATAGAATACAATAAAAATATCTGCATTTGCAAAATGCTTCATGAACACTAAATAATAATCCCCAAATTTAGAACTCTTAGAGATCATACAGTCCTACTCTGATTTTGCAGATGGGAAACTGCAGCCCAGGGTGGAAATGCAAATCCCCCAAGACTACGTGCTTTCTTTTCATAAAGTTTGTGTCAGACTGGATTTTCTTGACCCAATTTAGCTGAGTATTTAGTGTGTGGGGTGCAGTCACCATGTGGGTCTAACTCAGACACACAGTACCCTACCTATATGTATGCAGGTATTTTATTGAATGCTTTCTAATGGCTAGGATGTATTGGATTATAAAAGTCCCCAGAAAAACCTGAGCAGAGCATAAGGTAGTGAGTTGGGTTAGTTGATTTAGGAATTCTCCCCTACCCATGCCTAACAGGAGTGGTTTAGGAGAAGCAATCAGTCCCTGGCCATGCAGAGGGGCAGGGGGGTTGGCTCATGCCCTAAATCCCTCTGTAGGATGCTTTGATAAGTCTCAGACCAGCCCAAGCCTTAGGGCTGAGGGTCAAAGCAAATACAGAGAAACAAACTGTTGAAGAATCCACATGCAAGAGGGCAGGAAATAGTTCTATGAGTCCTGAGGATAAAATGGAATACTCCATCCACTCTAGATATGAGCTGACAGGCTAGATGGACAGAAAAGAATTAGTGAATTGGTAATACTTAAAGGAGTACCCCACAGAGATCTGACAGAACAACTTACCTTTTGTTTCTGAGAAAACAGGTGGCTGTGGGCTAGATGCATCTTGAACAAGGTCAATAAACATGGGTGGAATTGGGTCATCTCAATTTTGCACCTGCAGTTGGAGAGCATGGAAGACCAACTGCATGCACCTACTAAGAAGGGGGCTTGACAGAATCTTAATAGACTGGTTCCAATTAGCAAAGTGAACATGTCCCTTAGTTTAGCCTTAACATTGTCATGTAGATCAGATTGACCCATGTGCAAAACTCTCTTAAACTCAGGCCTCTGGGCCACCTATGTGGGATTCCTAGAAAACAGAAACAAATGGCATTTTGAAGGAGAAAGGTCTGTCCATTGCTAACCTTTAATCGCGCCACAAAGTGAGTTGCAACACTGAGTTCAGAGGCAGGGTTCCCAAGGATGATCTCAAAGCGGTACTGCAGCCCCAGCTTGTCGCGCACCTCCTGCAGCCGCTCCTTGGCTAACATTGCCAGCTGCACGGAGGGCACCCTGATAATGAGCATGTGTCCCCTCCCACTTTTGGTTTTTCCTGGGGAGCTGATGAGGTCATCCATAATGCTGAGTGTTTCTGGTGTGCTGTGGTCTCGGAGTGACGCCATGGTGGTGAGAGCCATCAGAGCCTCCGAGTACTGCTGGATGAGAAGGTAGCAGCGGACGACCATGCTGTGCAGCCTGGGGTACCTTCAACAGAACACAGGGAGCTAGCATTCGGGCAGCAGGACCAGCTGGGACAGCAGGGTCTGTGCGGTAGGAATGCACACTACACATGGGGGGAGAGGCTACTGCTCAGTGCTGGGCTTGGCTCTAGAATGATGCTGGAGCCCACAGCGCTAGAAGGAAAAGTTGAGCTTCCAACACCTGTCAGTAAGAACCTGCTGAGACAGGTACAGCAAGTTAGGGAGGCAGAGGGATGCTCTAGCAACCCTCGTTTCTCTGAGTGTGGTCTACGGCCCAGCAGCAGCGCCACCTGGGAGCTTGGTACAAATGTCAAATCCCCCCACCCCAGAGGGACCGAATCAGAATCCTCAGCTTGACAAGCTCCCAGATCTGTGTGCACATTAAATTTTGAGAAGCACTGGTCTAGTCAGGTTATTTGTCTCCAGAGTCATAACGGACCATCCCTGGATCCTAACCTCTTGCTGGTGGCATTGGATTAGAATCGTGCCCTTGTTGGTGTATTTCTCTGATACTTACAATTACAGTAAAGGAAATTGAGACGTTAATGTCATGTGTGTGGATTATCAGACATAAGGAGAGTAATTATGATTATTAATTTGAGGTCAGTCCCACAGATAGCAATAATACTATTTTCCCATAAGATGTGCCTTGGTGCTGAGAAAACTTGGAGCTGAATGGAGAAATAGCACCCCCTAGTGGTGTGGCCTCCTATCACCAGAGCCCCTGCTCAGTAAAGGGAGCAGAGGTGTCTTTGCCTCATCCCAACACGTCCCCGCCCCCAACCTGGACTGCCAGGTAAGGGAATCACTTTGCTCAAATTGGAAGTTTTTACAATTGCAGAGCAGGTGAAAATAAATCTCTCATTTATGTGCTATTCCTCAGAAAGCCAGGCCTGCTGATAAAATGAGAACAAATGGGTAGAGGACCCACTTGCAGACATGAAGAGCTGCTGGTCAAGAAAGTAGGTGCTGGGAATTCAAGGTCCCAGGCCCAAGCTCAGTCAAGCCTCTCGTGGAGCCAGCAAAATGAGGGTGAGTCTGAGAATTTCTTTCTGGTTGCCAGCCAGCAGCATGTCCTGATGCCTAGCAGCTGGGTAGGCTAAGGGGGATTTCACCTTTGTTCCACTTTATAATTCTATTTAAAGTGAAGTAAGTGGCCCACTGGCCTTACTCATTAAAGCCTACGGTCAAATACCAATTAAGGTCATCAAATGAATAGTGTGGTTTTGAAGTACTTTAGAGCTGGGAAGGCCCATGGATGCCCTGGATTCTGACCACTCCATTTTTTCATAGAAGGAGAAGGAGTTAGGGGGTTGAAAGAAATTCAGCTAGGTGCCCAAGATCAACCAACTGGTCAGAGACAGAGCTGGGTCTAGATTTCATTCAGCTCTCTGACAATGTCTTCTTATGTTGCAAGGATTTAGTAGATTGGGGAAAAGTGAAGAAATCCTTCAGTTCAATCAATCCTGGATCAGTCCCTTCGAGTGTTGGAGGAAGTAAGCATAGATGATCCTTGTTTAAAGCTTAATGTTTTTTGCCGGGCCATGTAGGAAAGCCAAAGTTAGAACAAATGGTAACTTTGATACACAGGCATTTACATTTCACACTCTGAAAGAAATATGAATTTAGAAGTCCAATATATTATATTTGCTTAAACTGTAATTATAGTTTTGTATTACAAAAGTTGTATGGAAGTTGATGGGATCATTCATTAAAATATGAGTTATGAAACTCTGAATGATGTTACTAGAAGGAAAGATACATTCCAGGCTGACGAGTGGAACAGGTGGGTGGGAAACACTTAAAGGGGAGATTCATGGGAGGATTTTGGAAATCTAAGCTCACACGTGCTGTGAAAGGATTAATTCCCAGTGTCAGTTAAGTCTTCTCAAATCCAACAGCTGCAAAAACATAAAATCCTACTCCAAGCCTGCTCCTTTTCCCAATGTGGAACTGTAACTGCTGGATCAGATGCATCCACCTGTCCTCATTTTGATTTTTTTTCTTAGCAAAATTACAGGGCAGGTTGTTAAATGGGTAGCTTTTACAAATTGGAGCTAATTTTAAGAACTAGAGCTACTAAAAAGTGGAATGTGCCTCATCAAACTGAGCCCAACTGCCCCCAAATCACTGGATGATCAAACAGAATTCCGTAGTAGAGGGCAGGGAGGACCCTCTCTTAGGTCAGTAAATTCTAATGCCCCTACCTACTCTTGGAGTCTATAATTCAAGGTCAGAGAGGGAAAAATAGGAAAAACATTTACTCCTCCAGAGTTTGATCTGGAACTGGGGAATAAAAAGAAGGCAGAGGAAAGGAGATAGAAGAATCACGATCCTTAACTCCCAAGGTCAAGGCCTGGAAGAGGAGCACTCACTGAAATGATCTAATTGTTCCTTAATTTTCTCCAGTCTTTCCTCCAAATCTCTCATAGTAAATTTAATTTTTACCCAGTCATCTAAGGGTACCTGCCTGTGGTGGACAGAGGAGAAAGGAAGAAACATGTAAAGGTGTAGGGTGGCCGGTGGGGGAGGCTAGACCTCAGAGGAATGGCCTTTAATAAGCAAATCACTCTCTGCCGTGTAATCTCCCGGTGGTAGCAATGCAGCATGCTTGGAGACGATTCAAGGCATGGAAAGTGGTTCTACGTCCCACTCTGGGTCGCTAGTTTCCTTTGCTGGTCTTGGAGGATCACAGAAAACCCATCTGAGAAAAAGGTCATCTTAGGAAAGGCTATTTTTATTCTGCCTTTGCATGTCATCTGCACAGCCTGGGCTCCACCCAACTCCCTGTGACACTGATACAAAAGGCTTCTGGCTATTCTAGATATGCACGTACAGCTAAAGAAAAGGCTGAAGGTCTTTATTTACCTCTCCAAGAGCGTGTTCACCATTTTTTCAAAAGTCTCGTCACACCTCAGAAGTGGGCTTGTGATTCCCCACTGTAGAGACTTACTGTACTCATTCAAGCCGAAGTACAGCTTCTCCTCGCAGCTCATGTCCTCCTGATGCAAAATACAGAGCAAAACCCAGTGAGGACAGGATACAATGTGTCTTGTTTTCTAGGGGGAAAGATCCAGGTTATTTCCTGGAAGGTTAAAAAAAAAATTGTGAATAAACAAGTAGGAGTACATCAAACTAAAAAGCTTCTGTACGGCAAAAGAAACTACCAACAAAATGAAAAGGCAAACTATAGAATGAGAGAAAATACTTGCAAATCATATATCTGGTAAGGGGTTAATATCCAAAATATATAAATAACTCACACAACTCAATAGCAAAAAAACCAAACAATCCGATTAAAAACTGGGCCAAGGAACTTGAATAGACATTTTTCTAAAGAAGACATACAAATGGCCAACAGGTATATGAAAAGATGTTCAACATCACTAATCATCAGGGAAATGCAAATCAAACCCACAAGACATCACCTCATACCTGTTAGAATGGCTGTCATCAAAAATACAAGAGTATAAACCAATATGACCTCAATAAAATAATTTTTAAAAAAGACAAGAGATAGGTGTTGGTGAGGATATGGAGAAAAGGGAACCCTTGTGCACTGCTAGTGGAATGTAAATTGGTGCAGCCACTATGGAAACAGTATGGAGGCTCCTCAAGAAATTAAAAATAGAACTACCATATCATCCAGCTATTCCACTTCTGAGTATATATGCAAAGGAGATGAAAACAGTCTATCGACGTGATCTCTGCATTCCCATGTTTATTGTAGCATTATTCACAGTACCCAAGGTATGGAAACAACCTAAATGTCCATCGATGGATGAATGGATAAAAATGGTGTGTATATAAATATATTCAATGGAATATTATTCAGCCATAAGGAAGAAGGAAATCCTGCCACTTGTGACAACATGAGTGGATTTTGAGGACATTATGCTCAGTGAAATAAGCCAGATAGAGAAAGACAAATACTACATGCTATCACTTCTATGTGGAATCTAAAAAAAAAGTCAGAGTCACAGAAACAGAGTAGAAAAGTGGTTACCAAGGGCTAGGGGTTCGGGGAAATAGGGAGAGGTTGGTAAAGGGTACCAACTTTCAGCTATAAGACGAATAAGGTCTGAGGATCTAATGTACAACCTGGTGACTACAGTTGATAACATAGTATTATATAAATGAAATTTGCTAAGACAGCAGAACTGAAATGTTTTCAACAAAAACAACAACACAACAAAAATGTATATAAATATGTGAGGTGATGGATGTGTTAGTTAACTAGATGGGAAGAATCCTTTCACAATGTCTACATGTATCAGATCATCACGAAGTACACTTTAAATACCTTGCAATCTTGTCAGTGATATCTCATAAAGCTGAAAAAATATTGTGTTTCATTATATAGCCTGATACCAGCTCTACAATCATCTCTGAGGCACTAGCTGAAATTTCTTTTCACTTCAAATGAACTTAATATGTGATCAGTGGCATGTTGACATGCTTCCTTAAGGCAGATGGTAACTACATAGATGGTTTGTCTTCTCTTTCTTTTCTTCAGACATTTTCTGAGGAATAGCACTTGTTAGGCCAGCATAGTCACAAGGTCGGATTTTTTTCTCTCTGGAAGCAGCTCTCTATACTGGTGCACATGCTATCCATAAAACGCTATGGAGATGGGCAAACTCAAAAACTCCTCTATTATAGAAAACTTAACTTCTCAGACAGCATAATTCATATAAAATTCATAAAAAGTGATCCTTTGACAAACAAAAGTTATTTTTAAACTGCAATAGATATTCCTCTGCTTTTTTAAACAGAATACACAGTCTTTAATCTATCCCCCATCTTGATGACTCAGTCCTCACTGTGAAAATGAATAACTATTTTGGGATGTGACACAAAGATTCCCTCAGAGGATCCTGAGATGTGTGACAAGCTGCTTGCTTGTCCTTAAACTAAGCCTCAGAATATTAAATAAGCTGTTCAGTTCAAGTATCTGCTTTTTGAAATAGTTTCTTCTCCTCTTTTCTAGATTAATTTTTCACAGTCATTTCTTCTTGCTGTCATGTTGCCTATGCATTTTAGTCTCTTGTTATTTATTATGTATTGACATTTTTCTTTAAAAACTCTCCAACTCATTTCATAAAGGTAATACAGCTGCTTAAAATGTATAATATGATAAAAATAAATTAGGCAATCAGAGGAAGAAGCAGCTAGGGTAAGAGAAATAAGATTGGGCCAGGGATAAAGTTAGTACTCTCAAAAAGGCATACCAGAATTTTCAGCACATCTTGTTAGAGGTGGGGTACAAATCTGTTTCTGAGCTTTTTAGCAACCCATCCAAAGAGATGAGCAATTATGTGATTTATAAGGTCCATATGATAAAAATAAGGTGTTATTTAATCGACAGCTTTTAAGTTTTTGAGACCCCCCCCCCCCAAAACCAGTTAATCCTGCTCTTTGGAAAAGGGTCTTATTTAAGAGTAAATATGCTTTACAAGAGGACCAGAATATCTTCTTATGAATACTGGAGCCTTAGAGCATACACTGAGAGCTATCTATTGTTTATTGGTTTGCTTGTTTCCTTCTGGTTTCTTGGCTGTTCTCGATAGTTGTATCAAATAAGTCATTTCAGGATGAAAAAAGTCATTCAGCTGAGTTTCCCTCTGTATCTGGACAGCAGGCACTGAGTCAGAGGAAAAGTTTTATCTTAAATGTACTTGGTCTTCACATTCCTTCTCATCCTTGGTCCTGCTTCTTTGGGGAAGTATAAAATCCTCCTCCAAGCCTATTCCTTTTCCTGATGCAGCATTGTAACTTGCTGGATAGGATGCATCCACCTGTCCTCATTTTGATTTCTCTTTTTTCCTTAGCAAAATTATAGAGCAGGTTGTTAAATAGATGGCTTGTGATCAATTTGAGCCAGTATGGGTTTCAAGAACTAGAATGACTAAAAATAAGAATTAGAAGTGAATAATTTCCTCAGTCTGTTATGTTTGCATTAAGTTGTAACTGTGGTTTTGTATTTAAAAAGTTGTAACAGAAGTTAATGGGACCATCCTTTAAAATATGAGTTATGAAACTCTGAATGATGTTACTCTAAAGAAAGATATGTTCCAAGTATCAGAAATCACATGATTTATCAAATCCCTGTGTCTTTGAGGAAAATGTCCCTTCTCTTAAAAAAAAGTCTTTGCTGAAATGCAAATTGGTACAGCCACTATGAAAAAGAGTTCCTCAAAAAATTAAAAATAGAACTATCATATGATCCAGCAATTCCACTTCTGGGTATTTATCCAAAGAAAATGAAAACACTAACTTGAAAAGATATATGCACCCCATGTTCATTGCAGCATTATTTACAATAGCCAAGATATGGAAACAACATAAATGTCCAGTGACGGATGAATGGATAAAGATGTGGTATATATATACAATGGAAAATTATTTGACCATGAAATCTTGCCGGTTGCGACAACATGGATGAACCTTGAGGGCATTATGCTAAGTGAAATAAGTCAGACAGAGAAAGACAAATACCATATGATCTCACTTATATGTAGAATCTAAGAAACAAAACAAAAAGAAAACACCAAGCTCCTAGATACAGAGAACAGGCTGATAGTTGCCAGAAGCGGGGGAAGGGGGTGAGCAAAATGGGTGAAGGTGGCGGGGCTGGCCCTGTTGCTGAGTGGTTAAGTTCACACCCTCCGCTGCAGGTGGCCCAGTGTTTCATTGGTTTGAATCCTGGGCGCGGACATGGCAATGCTCATCAAACCACGCTGAGGCGGCGTCCCACATGCCACAACTAGAAGGACCCACAATGAAGAATATACAACTATGTACCGGGGGGCTTTGGGGAGAAAAAGGAAAAAAATAAAATCTTAAAAAAAAAATGGGTGAAGGTGGTCAAAAGGTACAAACTCCAGTTATAAATTATAACTAAGTCATGGGGATGTAACGTACAGCATGGTGATCATAGTTAATAATACTGTATTGTATATTTGACAGTTGCTAAAAGAGTACATCCTAAAAGTTCTTATCACAAGAAAAAAAATTCTGGGGCTGGCCCAGTGGCCGAGTGTTTGAGTTCACGCGCTCTGCTATGGTGGCCCAGGGTTTCGCTGGTTCGGATCCTGGGCGCAGACATGGCACTGCTCATCAAGTTGAGGCAGTGTCCCACGTCCCACAACTAGAAGGACCCACAACTAAAATATTTACAACTATGCACTGGGGGGATTTGGGGAGGGAAAAAAAAAAAAGCAGAAAGAAATAAAAAAAGAAGATGGGCAACAGTTGTTAGCTCAGGTGCCAATCTTTAAAAAAAAAAAAAATTCTGTAACTATGTGAGGTGATGGATGTTAGTTAGACTTACTATGGTGATCATTCCTCAGTATATACAAATATGAAATCATTATGTTGTACACCTGAAACTAATATAACGTGTGTCAATTATATCTCAATAAAAAAAAATCTCCCCCCACCCAAAGTCCTGCCCTCTCAGTGACCCCAGCCTGCAGCTCTCCCTGTCCTTTCGCTGCCGTCTCTGCTTCTCCTCCAGCCAAATGCTCTGCTCTATGGATGCTGTTCCCTGGAAGGTGACCAAGGACTCCTGAGGCCAAATCCAGAGGCCTTTATGTGTCGATCCTCGGCCTCGCTGCCCTCTCGGCAGTTGTTTTCATTATTTTTTTCCATCATTTTTTTCTACACCAGCTGCTTCAGTGACCATTGTTTTTGAAAAAATATTCCAAAACTACATCATAAAGCCCAATCCAAACTCCAACTTTGCAGTTGTGATGGTGTACTCACCTCAGTCTTAACTCACTCAAAATCCATCTCTTCTGCCATTTGCAGATAAATCTTCCTCTTGGCCTCTTTTTCCAACTGAAGGCATCACCTCAAAGGGATCTCTGACTCTTCCCTCTTCCCCAATAAACAAATCCTAAAAAATGTACCATTTCTCCCATCCTTTTTATTTCCAGGACCACTATTCTGATTCAGGTATTTGTTAATTCCAATCTGAATTATCAGAAAAGCCAGATGACCTGTCTCCCCATTACTAATCATTTTGACTTAACCTCTGTAGTTAATGAACTGCCTTAGTTCAGCCTGTTGGTATCTCCTGAAGCTGAACATACGCATATTCTATGACCCAGCAACTTCACAACCAGAGGTACAGCCAACAGAAATGCATACATATGTCTACTAAAAGGCATGTGCTAGAATGCGTATTGCAGCACTATTGGAAATAAGTGAATAGGATGGATAAGTGAATTGTGGTGGAGTCACCCAGAGTAATCTATATACAGCAGTAAGAATGAATGTTTTGTGACTCATCCAAAATATACAAGAATCTCACAATGTTGAGCAAAAGAAGCCAGATACAAAAGAATGCAAACTGCATGGTTCCATTTACATAAAGTTCAAAACTAGGCAAACAAAATCTATGGTGTAAGAGGCCAGAATAGTGTTACCCTTTGGTGGGGGCATGCCTGGCTTCTGGGGTGGTGGTAGGGTTCTAGTTCTTCATCTAGGTGCTGGTCCCATGGGTGTGTTCAGTTTGTGAAAATTCATTGAGCTGCACGTTTACAATGTTAATATAAAAAATTTAAAAATGTGTATACCGGGGCTGGCCCCGTGGCCGAGTGGTTGGGTTCGCGCGCTCCGCTGCAGGTGGCCCATTGTTTCCTTGGTTCGAGTCCTGGGCGTGGACATGGCACTGCTCATCAGGCCACGCTGAGGCAGCGTCCCACATGCCACAACTAGGGGGACCCACAGTAAAGAATGTGCAACTATGTACTGGGGGCCTTTGGGGAGAAAGAATGAAGTCTTTGAAAAAAGGAGGGAAAAAAAAGAAAAAAAAAGAAAGAAAAAAAACCTTAAAAAAATAAAAATGTGTATATTTTCATAATATTTCTAATAGTACTATGCCCTTGCTAAAAAATTGTTAATGCCTGTGTAATAAGTAAGTGTAAGCTTTGCCAGCCTGGCACTCAAAGCCTCTCTATGTATATGTCCAGGTTCCTTTTGCATCCTGCTAAGTATTCTCTGGAAAATGCCCAATGCTTCCTCCTTTGTGGCCCTGCCCAAGCTGTCTGCTGCCAGGAGTGCCTGCTCCCCATCTGTCTGCTCCATCCTTCCTCTCCTTCAAGGCCCATCCTTGTGCTCTCTCCACCATGTCGCCTTTCCTGGTGCTCTCAAATGGATGAGACTTCTCCCTCATTTCAACCCCCAGAGCGTTTTGATTTTTTGAAATTGTCTTATTCTACTTTCTTTTGTTTTTGACAAATAAAAATTGTATATATTTAAGGTATACAACTTGATGTGTGTTTTTCAATTGAGATATAAATGACATATAACATTATATTAGTTTCAGGTAATATACATAATTATTTGATATTTGTATATATTGTGAAATGATCACCACAATAAGTCTAGTTAACATCCATCATCACATGTAAACAATTCTTTTTCTTATAATGATAATTTTTACGATCTACTCTCTTAGCAACTTTCAAATATACAATACAGTATTGTTAACTACAGTCACTACGCTGTACATTACATCCCCAGGACTTATTAACTTTATAACTGTAAGTTTATACCTTTTGACCCGCTAGACAAATTTCACCCACTCCCTCACCCCCCACCACTGGTAACTATCCATCTGTTTTCTCTCTGTTTTATTCTGCTCTGGATAATAGTGACTTTGATATATACTTTGCTTTCTCCTGTAAACCATCAGTCCTCTGTGTGTTCTTGGAAAGCTCTAACACAAGCCCACAAATGTTCAGCAATATGTTTTGAATTAGTTACTTTGCTTTTCTCAGTTATTCCTCCCTTAGGACATTGGCTTCCGGAGGCTGATCATTAGGAGCTTCTCCCCTAAGTGTGTGAAGTTGTTGTAAATTAGATTCAACATTTTTACCTTTTCTCTATGTTGATCTCAATTTCATAGGGATGATTTTTTTTTAAAACTTTAATTAGAATATAATGACTAAAATATAATTATTTTGAATAAATCCTGGGTATATCTTTAATTCATAAATATGTCACAAGATATCTCTATGATAAGAATCCTTTTAAAAAATATAACCATAAACCACTATTATGCCTAAAAATTAATCAATCATAGGAGTGATTTTTAAGGAAAATTATTTTAAGCTTGTTTGTCTATTACTCATGTCAGGAGAAGATAAAGGGCAGAAGCTATGAGCCTTCTTCCTATCACTAGTATCAGTAGTCTTCTGGAAGAGACTGAATGAACAAGGTAAATTAGGATGGTTCTCTTTTTTCCCCCCCAACAATGTATTAAAACTTAACATTTAATAGGAGAACTATCTGCTGGATTAAAAAACCATTTTTCCATTCATCAGTTCTATTGGCAATCACACTCTGGGTCAGTGCAACTGCTTGGGTAGCCCACAGGCATGCCTCACATTTTAGAGGCAAAGGAACCATGGTGGCCTCTTATCTCACCCATAACTTCACCACCCCATATATGGAGGGAGTCAGTGTGGAGAAGATACCAACAAAGCAAAAGTTCAAAGCAACCTCTGTGTGACGGTGAACACGTTGAGATAGTCCTCCTAAGGGAGAGACTACTGATGCCAACATGATTTAGTGACCTGAGTTTGCCTGACTGCAAAGAGCAGACCAACACTCAGAGCTCAAGTCAGGGAAAATTTACCTCCTTCATAATAGAATGAAATGCACTGGGTTGATAAATAGTTATTCTTATGTAAGATATTTCTGGCATCTTTTACTTAAACATGTTTATTTTAAAATATCCGATTTGTTCAGTATTTTTAAATGAAGGATCCATTGCTTAATGGCTAATCATTAATGACTAATCTTTATTTTTTTAATGAAACATTTCTTTGATAGTATATTTAACATCCAATTTTATAGGTCATAGAAATTATTTTTCAGATATTAGGGACTGGAACCAAAAAATATAATGCCTTGAATAATGTTGAGATGACTATTCTAACACATTAAATACCACTCCTGAGTAATTTAGAGTAACAGTATCGTCATCCTCTGTTTCAACCATTAGTCTGTGAGAACTGATTAAATGGAAAAATCCAGTTGCTGGGGGAGCATGAGAGTAATTAACAGTGATACAGATCAGTAAGACTAAAACATGACAGAGAAGCCATCCAACAGGACAATACAATTTCCAGGTCTCAGATTGAAATTAATCATTTAAAGGCACAAAGATAATCAAACATATTGATGGTGTCAGATAACTTCACACTTTTTTGGGGACAAACTGTATAGGATGGATAATTTTGTGTCTGCATGATAACCTAAAAAAGAACCACGTAGTCACATTTATATAAGACACTATTCACTGGTTTTTAGTCTTATAAAAATTGTAATTATATGGACTTTCAGAAGATAAAGCATGTTAGTTAGATTTTCAAACTAGCATATAGGTTGTTAGATTTTCAACCTCTTGTGCTATATTTTACAAAGCCACGACAATATTTTATTCAAGGTTATGCCCTGGGGAACTGAGAACACGACTATGTATCAGAGAATAGAACAGAGACTCACCATGCTGTCCAGCTGTATCCAGTGAACCTCATTACTGGAGCTGATTCGGGACTGTTGGGTCTGCAGAGTGTATGGAAAGGAGCTAACCTGAAGCACCAGGAGGTTGAAAGCTTCCAGAACTTCTCTGCAATTAATGACTCTATCAGCCAATCCATGACTGGGTTCACCAAGTGACAAAGAGCCCGAAATAACACTGTAGAAATATTGAAAGTCACATTAAAACCTCCTAATTTAACTGATTAGATGCAGAATTGGCATCAAAATGGAGAAAATGTCTTAGCTCGTATTTTTCTAGTTCTTCTTAATTGGGAGCAGGAGCAGAAGCAACCAACACTTGATTTGGAAGAGCAAAAATTACACACTCCTTCTTACCCCTTTCAGACAGATTTCAGTGATATTTTTTTTTCCTTTTTCAGTTTGCCCCTGATATACCTCAAAGTGTAACTCAGTTATCCTGGCCAAGGATGTCTAAATCTGTAGTTGAGATGGATCACTTCAGTTTGAAAGCTCACCTGAACGAGGGAGCTTCTCTATCAAAACGTGATGCTTATAACTGTGCAATGATCTGTACCCTAAAGAGACACCAAAGCTGCAAGGGATCCCTGTTGTGTTAATACCACTCTCCTCCCTCCCTTGAGGCTGCTAGACTGTGGGGAGGGCTCCTCCTACTGCCTCCCCGTGACCAACATTTTCATATCTCTGAAGCATTTTCAGTTCTGTTCAATTTGGATGTACCAGGTTGCCATGCAGCCTCAAAACCAATTTTTTTTTTTTTTTTTTCTCAAAGAAATAATCTCGATGCCCTGGGGAACTAAACAGAGAGAGATACAATCAGGAATCCTCCGAGCTACTACCCCAGACTTTCAAAGATGAGGTATTCAAGGTCAGTGAGCTCTTTCTGCCCATAGAACACTAGCAGTAACTGAACAGGATGTGGGCAAAATTCTTCCCTTCTTTCCTTCCTTCCTTCTTTCTATCCTTCCTTCCTTCTTTCTTTCTTTCCTTCGTTCCTTCCCTCCTTCCTTCTTTCTTTCCTTACTTCCTTCCTTCCCTTCCTCCCTTCTTCCCCCCTTCCTTCTAAATCTAATAAGTTATGCAAGATCTTCTTTATACCTACGTACGGCTCAGATTGTGGAATACCAAACACATTCTGGCTTCTGAATAAGCACTTTTGCAATTCTGACATTTCGACCACAGATCAAAAAAATTCCAGATTCCTAAGCTCAGTGTGTCCTTAAGAAAAGGAAATCTATAAATGCTTGATGATGCCTGAAATTTCCCTCCCCCTTCATGGTGAGGAGAAACCATGATATGCAATATGCGATGAGAATTTGCCCCCTTTAAAAAAAATTATTTGCCTTTTTAATCCATAAGAGCAAAGATACCCACTACCAGATAATTACTATCATTGGTCTGGCTCCATCATGCCACATTTACTTTCTTTCATTAATAAGCCCACCAAGAGATAGGATATTCTTTTGCTTAAACTGGTAAATTGTGGAAGGTTTCAGAGCTACTGTCAGGTCATTAAAGTGGCATCTCCACTGCTGTTAAAGGTAAGAGGGAGCAGAGAAAGGCAAGAAAGAGGGGAACTAGCAGAAGAGGAAGGAAGAAAAGAGAAAAAGAAAAAAGGAAAAGAATGGGGAGTAGTAAGAAGGAAAGCATGTGGCCCTTCTGGGAGCTCAGTAACGTCCACCTCCTACTACCACTCTTTCTCTGAAGCTGTTGAGTTCCACAATGCTCTTAAGACCGTATTTTTAACAGGAATTTGTAAAGTCACCTCAGTAAGGTTAAAATAAGAGCAACATTAAATTGGTAAAAGTTGAAGAGGAAGGAAAGAGTAGGAGTAAGTTACCAAGAAGAAGATACCAAATGTTAAGGGTTCTTGGGCTTTCAAATCATCACCTTTGAAATGATTTATTACGTAACAATTACTGCTGCAGAAGAAATATTGTATTTGCTCACTCTGAAGCAATCACCTCGTTAGTTCCACATGGGAGTTGTCATGAACCAGCACAAACAGTGTGTATGGGTTCTGTTTCACCCTCCGCATAAAAACTTCAAACTTGGTTTGAATCTCATTATCTAGACGAACAACATATTTCTCTGCTCTCTGATAAGCTGTCCCATTTTCCTCCAGACCCAAGTCTACAAGGACACCTGCCAAGAAGAAAAAAGAGTTTGTCTTTTTACATACATATATATAAACGAGATAAACTTAAGTTCAGTGTCAACTGATATACTGGGTACTAACCATATATAGAGATTTACAACGCAGCTATTTTTCCTTTTTCATGTTCCCCACCAGAATTTCGAGGAGGAAATATCCGATTTCCTGTTCTTTAGAACACCCCCCCCACCTCCCCCACCTCCCCCAAATGACAACAGGGAACAGTCTGAGAAGCAGTTAAATGTATGAGACCTCTGTTTAATTAAGTTCTATTTATGTGAAGTGCTGCTAACTGCTACTGCAGGCCACTCGGAAAAAAATGAAAGTTTGGGCTACAGCTTTCGGCCAAATTAATATAATCACATAAGCCTTCCTTACCGCAAATTTAGCAACAAAACATGTAAGAAAAAGGAAAATAAAATGTGATGTCCAAAGATACTAAAGCTAGAGCTTTTTTAGGTAGTATTTTACTCATTTTTATACAGTGACAGTTTTGCACAGTATCTAGAGTGTGGGAAGCCCTCAACGAATGTTGGATTATGTACCAAATTAATAAAATGAACTGAATTACCCAAGATTATTCTCTCTATATTCTCAAAATGTTAGAAACTATGAAACTTTAGTACTGTATCATTATCTGTCTACAATAAAGTTGTTTGTACATAAAAACATCTAAAATAGTTCTAGGCACACGAAGCTGTTGTTGGGATAATTAATTAAAATACCAAATACATCTTTAAAATGAAGAGACAAAATGGTAATTATGTGAGGCGAAAGATGTGTTAATTAACTTTATGTTGTAAACATTTTGCAATGTATACACATATTAAATCATCACACTGCACACCTTAAACTTATGCAATGTTATATGTCAATTATATCTCAATAAAGCTGGAAAAAATCCAAAACACAAGGGCACAGGAGCACGCCCCCCCCCCCCCCCACTCCAGACACTTAGCTGCACAGAGGGAGGGCTAAGGCCCCTGAGAAGAAAGCCTTGTGACTCAAGCCCGTGGACCTCCAAGCAGAAGGAACCAGAAGACTGATTTGGGGGTTAGATATGTTACAGAGTCCTTGAGGACCAGCCTGGACTCCAAAGGCTGAAGGATATCTATTTAGCATCCATTACCAGCCCAACTCACCGGCCCCAACTATGTGAAAAAAAAAGTAAAATTAAAAAATAAATTAATAAAAAGTAAAATGAAGAGAGCTTTATGAATCATGTTGATTTAGTTTTATCTAGCTTTTCTTTTCACATAAAATCAACTCAATTAACAACTACACGCAATTAGCATCTAGATGCTGTAATAGTAATAGCTCTAAATGGTATAAAAGAAAAAGGAAAAATGTTTTGCCATCAGAAAAATTCACTATACCAGAAAAGGTAAACAGAAAAGTAATTTTGCTTTTAAACATTTTTCATTAGGAGCCTTTACTCAGAGACTTTTTTCAATTTCCACCCAAATGTAATCAAATGTTGTGAATATTTCGAAAGGCAATCAATCAAACATTTAACTTGGCAGGTATTCTGATTTTTTTGGAAAGTGAATTGCTTGTAAAATTCATTCAACATTCGACAGTGATGGATTGAGCATCTGCTGTGTAGCAGGTACTATGTCAGGTATTGTGCTAGGCCTGGGGACACACAGGAGAACAGGACAAAGATCTTAATCTCCTGAGGCTCATGATGAGGAAGATGGATAATTCTGGCGAGTGTCATGATGGGAGAAAAGTACTATGGGGTAGAGAGGGTGAGCAGAGGCATAGAGGGAGGACCCACTTAATCTCTGGGGTTTCTGTTTCCTTATCTGTACAATGGGGAGAGTAGAACCAGTTGAAATTTAGTCTATATTTCCTAAGTTTATCCTTAGGAAATATGCAGTGTGAGTTAAGGGCATCCTAATATAAAAAGACTATAAATAATTCATAAAGAAGAAAAAGATATATCTTATGGAAAATTAAGAGTTGACCACATTTCAAAACAGATGAAATAAAGACTGATTGTATGCGTTGGACAGGTTAATTCCATATATGCCCTTAATGGGAAGACAAAGTTCCATGAATCTAAGAGGTGGTTCTCTTAGATATAACATGGTATATTAGTCCATAACTATGCAGCCAGCTGCCTCTGCAGTGGTGAATTTGGGTGGGGAGCTGGCACGTCAGAGGTACTTGATTGTTTTATTTCTAACTGGGCATTTATAGTAGGTCATCCTTACCTTTAAATTTTGTTTTAGACTTGCTTTTATTTTTAAGTTTTGTTTCTTTCCTGGTTATGAAAGTGATAGATACTCATCTTGGAAAAACTGGAAAGTATAGAGATATATTAAAAAAGAAAAATTATCCGTAGTTCTTTAACTCAAAATAAGCCACTGCAAACATTTTTGTGCATTCCTTCCTGTCTTTTTTCTATGCATGTTGTGCTACCTAGCTCACATTTTATAATTGTATATGCTGATTTTTTCACTTATAATTGTAAAGTAAGAAACAAAACTATCATTATTTACTAATAACTTGTCTGTGTAGAAAACACAAAATAATCCACAGATAAATCAATTAAATTAATAAGAATTTAGTTAAGTTGATGGATTCAAAATCAATTTGTAAAAATTAGCTGCATTTCTATATACCAGCTGAAAACAGTTAAGAAGTGTGTTTTTAAAAAAATTTACAATAACATTAAAAAAAATTAAGCACCTAGGAGTAAGTCTTATAAAAAGTATATAAGACCTTCATGGAGAAAATGATGAAACTGTTAATGACATTAAATAGAGCTATATTATAAAATATAGTTAAAACTAAATTCTTTTCAAATTTATTTAGAGATTCAATGTAATTCCAATAAAAATTCTAATAGTTGTTTTTTTAGCTTGAAAAATTGTGTAAAAAATTTACATGTCAGAGCAAAGGACCAAGAATAGTCAAGACAGTCCTGAAGAAGAAAAGGTGGTAGGGATTTGCCTTGCCAGAGACTAAGAATTATAGAGGTGTATTAATAAGATGGAGCAGTTTTGGCACATGGGTAGACCCTAGAAACAGACTCCCACACATATAGAAACTTGATTTATTATGATAAAGCTCACATGGCAGATCAGTGGCAAAAGTAGGGGCTCTTCAGTAATTGGTGCTGAAGAACCAAGAAATTATATTGGACTTACCTGATACACAAGAAATTCAGGTGGAGTAAAACTTTAATGCAAAAGACAGACTAAGACTTTTAGAAGACAATATAGGAGAATAATTGTATGACCTCATAGAGGACTTCTTATGTACAAAAAGCCAAAGGATAAATTAAACTTAAAACTTATATTCATCAAAGACATTATAAATAAAAAGACAAGCTTCCCAAATCTGTAAAAAATATTACTAATGAAGGATAAGTATTCAGAATACATTAATTACTCCTACAAATCCAAGAGAAAATGGGCAAAAAACTTTAATAGGCATGTCCCAGAAGAAGAAACCCAGATGGCCAAGAAACATTGGAAAAGATGTTCGACCTCATTAATAATAAGGAAAATACAAATTAAAACCACAACAGAATGGAATCATAGCAAATTAATAAAAATTAAACAAGATAATTGTAAGAAAGAAGTGGATGGAAAAAAACCCTATGTATCTCCTCATTTCTGCAAAACAAATTCAAGAAGCATAAACCAGAAACTAAAGAGATTGGTTGCCAATGGCGGGGTTGGGGTGAGTGGAAAAAAGGTGGAAAGAAGGGGAGAATGGGAACAGGGTAAGTATGAGGAGGGAGAGACAAGTCTCTGAATATACCATTTTGTATAGCCTTTGCTCTTAGAACCACAGCAACAAACAAAATCAACCAAGAATGGAGTGGGGGGCGGGGGAGGAACGCAAAATACAGTCCAAACAGTAACAGATGAAACCTAACATAACCACACTGATGGGGATGAGGATGAAAAGAACAAACCCAAGTAAAATCAGTGTCTTGGCTGGATACTATAAGGCTAAAGACAAAAAGAACTGTACACAAAAATATGAGTTAGCAAATCAGCTTCTCACAGGGGGATGGGTTAGTAATTGCGTAATTTCTAGAAAAAAATAAAAGAAGTGAATAGAGTATAAATAATGAGAACCAAGTTTCTCCTTATCAGAGAAAGAAGTTACGAAAAAAGAAAGGAGAAAGACTAAAATGAACCTTGTGGTGTAAATACGGAATTGGAGGTATCAATGTGAACTCATTTTTTTTTGAGGAAGATTAGCCCTGAGCTAACATCTGCTGCCAATCCTCCTCTTTTTGCTGAGGAAGATTGGCCCTGAGCTAACATCTGTGCCCATCTTCCTTTACTTTTTATTTGGAATGCCTGCCACAGCGCGGCTTGATAAGCAGTGCGTAGGTCCACGCCTGGGATCTGAACTGGCAAACCACAGGGCTACTGAAACGGAGTATATGAACTTAACTGCTATGCCACCAGGCTGGCCCCTGAACTCATATTTTTAAGAATAGATAGATATATAAATAAACAGGTGTGTGTGTACATGTGTGCATGGGTTAATATACATACATATATTTCTTATGTCTGTCTGCTGAGTAAGTCTAGGAGCAATGACACCCAGTAACAATAAGCACACTTAGCACCCAGATTTTGGTTTCTAAATACCATTCTTGGGGCCGGCCCTGTGCCCAAGTGGTTAAGTTTGTTTGCTCTGCTTTGGCGGCCCAGGGTTTTGCTGGTTCAGATCCTGAAGGTAGCGTTCCACATGCCACAACTAGAAGGACCCACAACTAAAAGATACAACTATGTACTGGGGGGATTTGGGGAGAAAAAGAAAAAAAAAAACAGTTGTTAGCTCAGGTGCCAATCTTTAAAAAAAAAAAGAATCATTAAAAAATAAAATAAATAAATACCATTCTTCAATAAAAGGACTAAGGGTTCACTGGAGAAGAGGTTAATTCAAAGTTTGGGGTGGAGAAATTAAAAATAACTCTGGAATGTCTTGTGGTTCTAGAAAATAAGGAAATACATGAAAAGGGATGGTGACATGTTAAAAGAACATAAGCAATGTAGGTTCATCAATTGTAACAAATGTGCTACTCCTGTGGGGGATGTTGATAACAGAGGAGGCTGTGAATGTGGGGTCAGATATGAGATGTCTCTGTACTCTCCTCTCAATTTTTTCTGTGCACCTAAAACTGCTCTAAAAAAAGTCTTTTAAAAAAAGAACAACACCAGAGCTTACCTGAAAGAGTTCCCAATGACCAAAGCTAGAAAACTTGAGCACCAAAATAAATAATAATAGTGCTGGGAATGACCCATAGCATAAAATAAACATTCATGAATCCATGCTGATATAAATAAACAAATAAATAAATAAGGAGGAGGAGGAGGAGGAACAGCTCTTCCTTACAGAAAGATTAAATTAATGAATTCCTACTAATACATGTAGGCAAAATGATGGAAATGTAAATTCACCATTATGCAAATACCACAATAACTTGCAGGCAAGATCCACTGATGGATGCTAACAGCATAGTCTCAAAGTATTCCCCCAGGACTTTATATAAACTACAAAGAGGAAAATAGTAATTTTACAGTGGAGAAACCCGTCAGACACCACCTTAATGAACTGATTGGGGTTAACATCACCAATAATAAAACATATCAAAATCATGTATTCCCTGATATGATGCACTAAGAAGGACATCATATCACTTTTGTGGTATTCTTGCCAAAAACACGTAACCCGAATTAATCATGAGAAAACATAGGACAGTCCCAAATTGAAAGACCTTATACAAAACAACTGACTAGTATTTCCCCCAAATGTTAAGGTCATGAAAAGCAAGGAAAGACTGAAGACATGCTACATATTGGAGACCAAGAGGACCAACAACTGAATGTGATCCTGGAACAGAAAAACAACAATAAGAAAAAGACTAATGAAGTCTTTAGTTAGTTGTTAGTATTGTTTCATGATTGATTTCCTGTTTTGATAACTGTACTATGGTTATATAAGTTAACTTTAAGGGAAGGTGGTGAAAGGTATACATGAACTTTCTATTGTACAGCTTTATTGACATATAGTTCACATAAAATTCACCCACTTATAATGTGCAATGCAATGTCTTTTACGATAGTCAGAGTTGTACAACAATCACCATAATCAATTTTAGAACATTTTCATGACCTGAAAATGAAACCGCATACTCTTTAACCCTCACCCCTCAATTCTCCCCTCAGTCCCTCAGCCTTGGGCCGTCACCAGTCTACTCTCTTTCTCTACAGATTTGCTTATTCTGGAAATTTAATATAAATGAAATCATATGTGATCTTCTGTGATTGGCTTCTTGCACTTGGAATAACGTTTTCAAGTCTCATCCATGTTGTAGCATGCATAAAACTTCATTTCTTTTTATTGCTGAATAACATGTCATAGTATGGATGTACCACATTTTATATATCCATTCATCAGTTGATGGACATTTGGACTGTTTCCACTTTTTGGCTACTATGAATAGTGCTGTATGAACATTTTGTGTACAGATTTTTGTGTGGACATATGTTTCTACTTCTCTCTCATTTCATACTTAGGGGTGGAATTGCTGGATCATATGGTAACTCTGTGTTTAACCAACTGAGGAACTCCAAGACTGTTTTCTAAAAGGCCTGTGCCATTTACATTCCCATCAGCAGGGTATTAGGATCCAGTTTCTCCACATATTCGACAACACTTGTTATTGTCAGTCTTCTTGATTATAGCCATTGTAGTGGGTGGGAAGTAGTATCATTGTGGTTTTGATTTTCATTTCTCCACTTAGCTAATGATGTTGAACATCTTTTCATGTGCTCATTGGCCATCTGTATATCATCTTTGGGTAAATGCCTATTCAGATCCTTTACCCATATCTTAGGCTGTCTTTTTATTATTGAATTGTCATAGGTCTTTAAATATTATAGATACAAGTCCCCTATCAGATGTATCATTTGCAAATAATTTCCCCGATTCTGAGTTCTCTTTTCATTTTCTTGAAAGTGTTCATAAAGCACAAATGTTTTAATTTTGATGGTGTCTAGTTTATTTTTTTATTGTTTGTGCTTTTGGAGTTATTTCTAAGAAATCACTGCTAAATCCAAAGTCATGAAGATTTACACTTTTATTTTCTTCTAAGAATTTTACAGTTTTAGCTGTTAACATTTAGATCTTTGATCTATTTTTAGTTACTTTTTGTTTGTGAGGTAAGGGTTCAACTTCATTCTTTTGCATGTGGCTATCCAGTTACCCCACCATCATGTGTTGAAAAGATTATTCTTTCCTCATTGAATGGTCTTGGTATCCTGGTCAAAATTCAGTTGACCATAAATAGGAGGGTTTGTTTCTGGACTCTCAGTTCTATCCCATTGATCTATATGTCTATTCTTATGCCAGTACCACACTGCCTTGATTACTGTAGCTTTGTATTGAGTTTTAAAATGGAGAAGTAACAGTCTTCTAACTTTGTTCTTTTCTTAATAGTGTTTTGGGTATTCCAGGTCCCCTACATTTCCATATGAATTTTAGGATCAGCTTGTCAATTTCTGCAAAGAAGCCAGCTAGGCTTTTGATAGGGGGTGCAATGAATCTGTAGATTTGAGGAATACTGCCATCTTTGAAATATTAAGCCTCCCAATTCATGACTATAAGATGTCTCCATTTATTTAGGTCTTCTTTAATTTCTTTCAACAATGTTCTAGTTTTTAGAATATAAGTTCTACACTTCTTTTGTGAAATATATTCCTAAGTATTCTGTTCTTGTTCATACTATTATAAATGGAATTGTTTTCTTAATTTCATTTTTGAATGTCTTGTACTGTTTTGTGACTTTTCTGTAGACCTAAAATTATTTTAAAATTAAAAAATTTAAAATAAGCATGACCATATCAAATATTTGCCACTGAAACACATACACAGCTAGTGGGAGTGTAAATATAACCATTTTGAAAATAATTTATCATTATTTAGTAAAGTTGAAAATATATGTAACCTATGCACTAACAATTCTACTCCCAGAGAAACTCTTGTATATGTGTACCAGCACTGTTTGTAAAAAACTAGAGACAAAACAAATGTCCATCAGTAGTGGAAATCATTTTTTAAGATGTGTGGTACATTCACATAATAGAATAATAAAAAGCAGTAAATTGAATAAATTACAGCTACACACAACAACAGGGTCAATCTCAGGAATGTAATGTTGAGTGTAAAAAGTAAATTATTAACGAATGCATAGAGTGTGGTTCCACTTACAAAAAGGTTTAAAGTATATGACATTAAACAAGATATTGTTTAGGAGTTATGCATTATGGCAAAACTATAAGCAAAATAAGGGAATAATAAAAACAAAATTCAGGATAATGGTTACCTTTGAAAGAAGAAGGAGGTTAGGATCCGGAAAGAGAACAAAAGTCTTCAGTGTTCTTTATTTTGGTGGGTACATGGGTGTTCACTATGCTGTGATTTTTAATACCCTTTATAAATTTTATCTATTCAATATTTAAGATTTCTTAAAAAGAGGGAATGTGAATGTCTATCCACATTTTAGAAAATATTTGAAGACATCAATAGCTATACTAGATTCTATCTGATGGATATATCATCAATAAACAGCAACTATGTTTTCTCCTCACTTTCTATTTTGAATAGTATAGAAAAGTTGGTGCAATAAAACACTTGTATACCCTTCCATTAGTTTCATCAATTGTTAATATTTTGCTACGTTTTCTTTTTCTCTTTATTACTTCTTATTTATTGTTGTTGTTGCTATTATTGCTGAATAATTTGGAAGTAAGTAACTCATCATAATATTCACCCCTAAATATTTCATAGGAGCAAAGGCATACACTTACATAACTACAATATCATTATTATATCCAAGGAATTGAACAACGTCGATATAATATTCTCTAATACATGGCCCACATTTGAGTTTCACCAATTGTCCCAGAGCTGTTTTTATTTTATTTTTAATAAAATAAAAAAGCTTTTTATTTTACTTTTAGGTCCAGGATCCAATCAAGAATCAAGCATTGCACGTGGTCGTCATGTCTCTTTATTCTCCATAATTGAAACAGCCCCCTGCCTTTTTTTCTTTTTTGGTCTTTTCACTGATATTTTTTAAAATGCAGGCTAATTGTTTTGTAGAATGCCACATCATCTGGATTTTTCCGGGAGTGTCCTTGTGATTAGACTCAGGTTAAACAGTTTTGGCAATTATACCACACAGGTGACATTATTTATTTCCCTCTGCTCCTAATGTCAATCTGTCCCATGATTGGAGATGGCAAAGCTTGATTACTTGGTGATGACAGTGTCCACTGCTGGATTTCTCCATCGTAAGGATACCTTTTACTTTTGTAATTTTCAATGTGTGATGATGCTTTGAGACTGTGCAGCTATTTGTTCCTGAATGACATTATACCTAATGATTTAGTATACACTGACGATGCTTCTCAGAGTCAATAACTACGTTGGTAGTGCAAAGTAGGGGTTTTTATAATTCTATCATTTTCCTCTATTTATTACTAGTATTTTTTTGTAAAGAAGGGCTTGCCCCCCACCTCTCACTCTTCTTGTCTCTTTTATTTTTTAGTATTACCATGGACTCATGGGTTTTTAAAAAAAATTCAATAGGTTGTAATCCATTGCCATAATCCTTTTTGACACTTAAGATTACCAAATTTGATCAGTAAAATCCCGTTCAAGCAGGCTGCTATGTCCTTTTGACACATCCCCATCAATCTCTGAGTCCCTACCAAGCTTTCTCGCTTTCTGGCACAGCAAGTATTCCAGACTGTCGCACCTCTGAGCTGGGACACTGGAGAGTACATTTATAAGCCAGATCTAGAGGGAGGCCAGATGTGCACATTGATACTGAGATGTCGCTGTTTTTAAGACTTTTCAGTGGACAGAGCAAGGAAACATTTAATTTTTTTCAAATTATGTGTTCATACTTATATCTATCTCCAATTTAAATCTAAAAAGGATATTCCTTACTTTTCCCTATTCCATACCTGAGGCTCCCTTGTTTCATTTGAGAACTCTGGTGTTCAACAATATTAAAATATTTACCTATTTGCTGTATCCTATGATATACACAAAATACGTAGTTTTAAAATTATCCTTGCCACTCCCAGCAACAAACATAAGAAGTAAAATTCAAGATTTATTTACAATTCTTTTTGCCCTTGAGATATATCATATTGAGAGTGCATAATAAGAAAACTGCGTTCAAAAAATACTTGAATTAATTCTTTTTGGCGTGTGGTTATGTTATCAACTTGTGCAGTTAGGTTCATTTATTTCTGTTTGTATTCAATATTAAGTTTTTTCCCATCATTTTAATTCATGTTTTGAATATGTAACTCATTTATAAGGATCAAAAGTCAAAACTATATAAAAACTTATAGTCATTCCATCCCTGTCTCTTTCACCCCATATGGATAAACTTTTTCATTTATTTCTGGCTTAGCCTTCATGTTTTGTTTTTCAAAAATATGCACAAAGGCGTGGAATCTGTAAATGATCTGAAGTGTTGAGAAATGGCTGGTCTGAGAAAGGTCACTTTCTGTCTTCTTATTTATCACAGTTCTATAGGATTAAAGTTTATCTTCTAAGTCAGGAGCAAATCTGTCACATTTTTCCAACTCCACAATAAAAAATGGACATCAGGAGGGTCCCCTGGGGTACCAACGGTAGCACAGAGAGATTCAGGGCCATGTCTACCTAAATACTAAATCTTACTTTTGACATGAGTGGGAATTTAGGAGGCATCAGTAATCCTTCTTTTATGACATTTTGCAACTCACTGAGTTCTCAAATGGAGCCAGTGGTGGCTGGGAATTGCTGTGATCCTTAAAGGTGGTCAGTCTGAACCTTGGGGAGCAGCCACAGGTGGTGCCAGTCGTGGACATCTTTCATAGAAATAACCACCTCGAAAGGCCCTGGAGAGAACCTTCTAGGATGCCAAGGACTCCAAGCAGCTAGATTGTAGTTGCTTATGCCCCTTTTTTCTTTATTGAAGGCTACAGGAAGCCAGGTGTGTTTAAGGAAAACTTGAGCATTGGCCTATATTCCCTTTTATGGGATTAAAAACATCATCATGTCCTCTGAGGCCGTTCCTCTAAAAACTCTAAAGGAGAAGCAGCAATTTTTCGACCACCCAAGGGCCTGGAAGGGGAATAATCCAAGAACATATGCACCAAACCCACAACACCTCTGAGCACCAGCGTCAAAGGCCACAAAGGTGGAAAGTGAATGAGCCGCCAGAACCATCAGTGGAGGAGCTAATCAGTCTGAATATCAAGTAAAACCGATACTTGGTCTAAATGTCCGGGAATCTAAAATGTCCAGGTGTCATTAAAGATGACCCACTATTCATCTCAATGCCCCGTTATACTGCCTATTTATTTGGAGAGAACAATGTATTCTGGCTCAAATGTTCTTATCCCTCGATGTTTTTTAACAAGGAATTTATTTCTAAATTTTTAATCTCATTTTTGTTTCTTGCTCTTTCTCATCAAAAACATAACCCAAAGAAAAAATAAAACTACTCTCAGTTTTAGCTGTTCATCTTCTCTGTGGCTAGAATTAGTATCTTCAAAGTTTTGGTATGTAAAAACATTCTAATGCTTAAAAGGATATGAAAATCAAGAAAATATTGAATCATTAGAGCACGCCGGGTTTTTAAGTATTATGAGAACAATGTGCATTCTTTCACCCTGTCAATCTCTTTTCAGCCAATAAATTACCTGGGAATTGAAATCGCTGGTTAAAATCCCTGCTAATCGCTTTCAGGGCCCATTGTATCAGCAGTCCCTTTGTCTTCTGGTGGCCCAGCTGGCTCCCTCTGTCCTCCCGCTGGCAGAGAATTCTCTGATCTGGGTTTGGTGGGACTTGTCTGTGTGGGTGTACACTGCTGTGCTGTTTGCTTGGGTAGGGAGGGAGGCAGCACCAGAACTGCACAAGAACAGCACTCTGACACAGAGGCAGCTTCAGAGTCCTGTGTGACCGACAGATGCACCTGATCAGACACACTGGAGGCCTCTACTCTTGGCCAAAGTAGATTTCTGAAATATGGGTTTTTTTTTAAAGGTTGGCCCTGAGCTAACGTGGTGCCAATCATTTTTTTTCCCTTCTTCTCCTCAAAGCCCCTCCAGTACACAGTAGCATATTCTAGTTGTAGGTCCTTCTGGCTCTGCTATGTGGGAGCGTGCAAACTTAACCACTCCACCATGGGGCTGGCCCCTAAAACATGGTTTTAATGACTACATTTGTTTTTGCCAGAGGACTACAAATATTACTCCTATGTCTTCCTTTTAAAATAGATGTTAACTTAAAATTCAGTTCAAAAAAGTGTTACAAAAAATTAATTTCAGCAAATATTAAGTGTCTGCTGTGCCACAGACAAGACAGACATGTTCCCTGAATATGCAGCTGAAGAGAAAGAACATTAATAAACACACGGGCACAACATGGTGCAGCGTGCCATGGCTGGAGCACTGCAGGGCGCAGATGAGCACCAGTGCATGAGTTGTAGAAGAAAACCTAGGAAAGAGCATGCCTTGGAAGCTAAAGGAACTGCAGCGTTTAAAGGAATGGAAGTCACCTGTGCAGTCAAGAGTTTACGTAAGATAAGGACTGAGAAGGTCACTGGTAACATTGGGGAGAGTCCCATAAGGGTGGGAGTTGGAAGTCCAGGCCAGTTTGTAGGGTGTTGAAAGCACCTGGGAGCTGAGGAAATGGAGATAACAGACCACTCTGCTTGGCAGTTAGCTAGAGGAGGATGCAGAGGAGGGTTACGTAAGATTAACAGAGGCTTATTTTGTCTTTGAGAGAGTGAGGCAGGTTTAAATGGATGGAATGAGCCCCAGGAGAGAAAGAAGTTGAAAGTGGCAATGAGAGAAGAGATAATCAATAGTGTGAGGTCCAGGAGAATGAGGAGAGGATGGCACCTGGAGCAAGGGGGGAGAATGGGCTTAAATAGAGGAGGGCAGCTCTGTCACTGATCAGGAGGGAAGGCGAAGAGAGAGGTGTGCGTACACTTAGGTTTCTAGATTTGGAATCAAGATGTTTTTATCTGAAGTTTTCTTCTTTTGGGGGCAGAGGAAGGGAGAAGTAGGTGGCACGGTCATTTGCTAAGAGAGAAAGATGAGGTCAGAAATTTGAGTGAAATAGAGTCTGTAGTAGTCAGCCACTATGGAGAATGGGAGAGAGGTCCAACTAAAGAACCAAAAAAGAATATATGATTGCATCAATTGGAAAGATTGATTTTTTTCCCCACAGTGTCCAACACTGTGAGTATATAGGAGAGGAAACTATGGTCTGACACTGGGGATATCTGGAGATGATTCCAGGATCCAGCAGAGTCTGGGATATGACTGGGGAGCAGGTGGTTGTGAAGGAGCAGGGGTAAAGGTGTTTGATGATGAGCAGCTTAAGGTACTGAGAAACTAGGATATTGGCTGGGTCCTCCACCTGGATACGAAGTACCTCTGGATGATGGCGTGTTGGGAGGCAAAGACTGTGAGCCAGGTGCCAACATTTATAAACCAGGGGTGGGCACTGGGCAGCTAACTCCGTAGTTGGAAATTGACTTTAAGAATGCTAACTTTAGGTATTTGTTATATTTGTACAAAGGAATCTCTGGCGTTTCCCTATTCTACCTCAGGACAGAATGGTTTCCTAGAACTACTTTCTTCCCTGGAACCCCATTCCTTGCTGCCTTTGTCACTGCCCAATAAATACTGTTTTTTCTGCTTAAGTTTTAGGTGACTGACAAGGAGGTATAAGGTTGATGAGACCAAGAAAATATATTTTAGAAAGTGAAAATGGCTTCCTCCGCTCTTCACTTCCCCTCCTAATCTCTACCACCTCCTTAAAATTTCCTTATGTCCATTTAAATAGAATAACCTATCTACATATTACCAGATGAAAACTTCTGTTTCTTTTATAATCAGGCATGTGTGGAGGCATCACATTTGTGTCATTCCACTGAGCATGATAAAATTTCCTTGACTGGATACTGCCAGATCTGCTCCCGTTCACTGGGGCTCCCACAGACACCATTCGAAAAGCAGGAAAATATGAGCAGTCACAAATACTTCTTGTTTTCATCCCACCTACCTTGAATTGAAAGTAGCTTGCATTTTGATTACACCGATACTCTAGGATTCTAATTTACAGAATTTGAGGTCTCCTGAATTGGAACAATTATGCCACAATGTCATATTTTTTTAAATGACGCTAAAACAAAAGTATTTCCTGTGGTCTAAAAATTCTTTATGCTGCTTCTCCACTGATCAAGTTACAAGCCCATCTGGGGCAAACTTAAAACTGTTTAACCCATTTCATTTCTTTTTTCACCTTCAAATTCTTTCCGTGATGTTTTCTTTTCCTCCCTGCCTCTCTTCCTTAATTAGAATGTGAGTTGAGGTATCAAATGCTTTGCCTTTGTGCTGGGTCTGCAACAACATGATGGTTTCTATTTTCACTTTTTTCTTTCAGCCACGTGTGGGCTGCCAAGGATGTGCCCTTTCTGCATGCCCTGGCCGTGTCTCCCTGCCTGGGGCTTTTCCTGGGAGGCTGGCTCCTGAAATGCTTCCTTTAGGGAAAGGCAAATGGCACCAGAAAGCAGAGCACTTGGACACTGTTTCTCCCTCTGTCTGTCCCTTCCCTCCCTCCAGCCCTCTGTTCAAACAGTAGTTGAGCACTTACTGGTGCCAGGCCTGAGAAGGGCACCAAATGAGGCGCTAGGCACACAGAGAGGAAAACATGGCCCTCGTCCACAAGGTACTACCCTCTGTGACCTTAGGCCAATGAAGCTCTCCTTGATTCACATGGTGAAATATGAGGAAATTGAATCAGATGATTTCTTGAGAATCCTTTCTGTTTTCAAAGCTATGATTGTTAAGATTTCTTTTAGTGGATAATCTCCTGCTATTTACTCTGCTCTGGACACTTTCTCTTTACACTTTAACATGGTCTTTCCTGTTCTATTATCAATTGTTATGTGTTCCAAGAATATGAAGTATTTAAATGTCAAAACAAATAAATTTTGGTGTCGTTATGATGTGGAATACTATACATTCATTAAGAACGATGCTTACAGGCTTTAATGACTTGGAAAAAGTGCACACTATAATTTCAAGTGAAAAAAACAGGCACAGGGAGAAAACAGAGACCGGAACACTAGGTATTAAGTCATTTGTTAACACCCAGATTTTAACAGTGGTTATCCTTGAAGGGTGGGATTATAAATGTTTAAATTTTCCTACTTTCTTTTATTTTTTAAAATAAAGAATACCATAACTATGCTTTTTCTATAATGAAAATGAATACAATTATTTTTAAATATACAGAAGTGATTGTTTTTGCCGCAAAACTTCAATGCGTATGCCAAAGCCAGATGTGAATAATGTTTAAAATATGCTTCGCCTTGAATTTCCAAATCTGCTCATAACATTGATTTTTTTGGATTCCAACCTTATGTCAAATTCTGGTACCTTTCTGAGGAGTGATAATCTTAAGATACTCCCTGTGGAAAAATCTGAGGCTGTTGAGATGGGAAAATGAAGGACCTATACAAATTTTTTCATTTATCAAAAATGCAAGGTTTTATTTAGGGTCTTATATTTATTAAGAAAGGTGAAAGAAGAGGTCATCAAGAGGTTATTTCAGGAAAAGGCTCTGCATAACCGCTGACCATGGATGATTTCACCACTTGAAACAGGTGCTATGATGTGTTTGCTCAAGCTCGATTTGGGATATCAGATCACAGACTCAGGAAGGCCACGAATGCCAATTGGTACAAGTAAAACACCTATAACAGAAGGCACTCCCTCCACGGTATGAAAGTGGAAAACCCATAAGAAATAAAAAATCTTGTTAATACTTGTGGCAACTGAAGCCCATCCATTTCCCACAATGGAGAGGGGCAGAAAGAAAATGCAGAAATGGCCAGCAGCTGAGGGAGCCTAGAACTCACTCTGGTTTCTGGGAAAGCTAAGAGAGAAGGCATTTGACCCTCTCTAGCTAATCACCTATAACTCAGTATTTCCAACAGGTCATTTTGGAACTTGTCACTCAGAATTTTAGAGGCCAAAAAGACGATTGCACTGTTAACCAGGCGCTTGGGCCCCCAGAAGGCTTTACAAGTGTCAGTCACAGCCACTAAGAGATGTTAAAGGGGGGAAATATCTATTGTTAGCTCATTTGGCTCACGGAACTAACAGTGAAAGATTTCCCAGATAGCTGAGCTACTCAAAGTATGGTCCTCTAACCAGCAGCACTAGCATGCCCTGGGAGCTTGTTAGAAATGCAGAATCTGAAATAAGTCAGACAGAGAAAGACAACTACTGTATTATCTCACTTATACAGGGAATCTAAGAAACAAAACCAACCAACCAACCAACCAAACTCACAGATACAGAGAACAGATTGGTGGTGGGTGGTGGGTGGTTGGTGAAGGGGGTCAAAAGGTACAAACTTCCAGCTATAAAATAACCCATGAGGATGTCCTGTACAGCATGGTGACTATAGTTAATAATACTGCACTGCATATTCAAAAGTTACTAAGAGAGTAGATCTTAAAAGTCCTCATCACAAGAAAAAAAATTCTGTAACTGTGTATGGTGATGGGTGTTAACTAGACTTATTGTGGTGATCATTTTGCAATACATACAGATATTGAATCATTATGTTGTACACCTGAAACCACTATAATGTTGTATGTCAATTATACCTCAATTAAAAAAAAAAGAAACGCAGAATGTGGAGCTCACCGAGACCCACTAAAGAGGAATTTGCATTTTAACAAGATCTCCAGGTGATCTGTATGTATGCTAAAGTTGAAGGAGCACTGTATGATAGGCATGGAACATATAAACTGCATTTAAAGCTCTTTTGAATTTTTCTGCTTTCTATTTGTTTTTAAATATATTGAAAATAAAAATTTTTACTGTGGCAAAAGGATTCATCCTCCAGCTAAAATCTGTGTGTATACGTGTGTTTGCATGTGTGTTTCTCCCAGCTAAGGTACTCAGAAACAACTTGACATTTACAATTTCCTGTTCAAATCTAGTTTACAAAAGGCAAGCAATTTTCAGCAGTCCCAATTTTCTAAATTCCTTACTGCTTCTAATTTTAAGAAAATTTTATGTTTGAAGGGATTATTTACCACAGACTTCTAAAATTTTTGCTCCCAACCTTTTTATATTTTCTCAGAAAATTATTTTTTCCTCCATATTCATTCTCTTAAAGCCATTAGGAGAAGTTCTAACTTTGTATTTTTTAATGAGGCATTATCATTATTGACTTGGAGGATCTCGTTCTGATTTCTAGGTTGAAAATGTGCTGGTGGTGTGCTAAATGTCTAAGAAGCCACCCACAAGAATGTGACACATCCGAGCCATGGAAGGAGTTCAGGTGGCATAGACCCCATCACCCCATGCAAGGCTATCCTTGCCGTGAGAAAATTTCTCTTCATAAATGAGTGACCAGCTTCTAGTCCACCGATTATGTCATAGACTTAACAGTATAAGGCAAGCATGCATATGAACTGACTCTTGACCCAGGAGGGAAAAAGGTCAGAGTACTTTGAGGGAAAACTTACACATATTTGAAGTAACATTTAAAATGCTCTTATGATTTTTATTACTGCAAAAAAGTGTCCTATAAACATTTGGATTAAGAAAAAGAAAGAGGCAGAAGGAATCTAAGGCTGGATCTAGGTAGGGTCCTCTTTGAAAGTTCAATCTTACCCGATTGTCGAATCCGTTGCAGAGTTTGCTGGACCAGAACCTCTGATCTTGGGACTATGATGATGAAGTCCACTTTGCTGAAGTGGCCAAGGTCCAGGCTCTGGCTGCCGCTGTCTGCTATAGCACACACCTGGGATAAGAGTTTTCTGGCAACTGTTAGCTGTGGTTGATAAATTTGGAAGGTTTCATTATCTAAATCTAAAATAAAAAAAGTCATAAGAACAAGATTAATTCACTTCCGTGATGGCCACTATGAATCCATGAGGGGACATATAACGCACACGGTAAAATAATGCTCTGGCCGCAAGAATTCTCACTTCCTATTTTCACTCTCTTTTGAGTTTTAATAGGTTGGCCTGTTTTCCTGAACTCTTGGCTGAAAGGATGTGCTCAAGAGTGGATGTGGTAATTTTACAAATGTATTATTTTAAATCAATTGATTGTTTCACAAATCACAAATTCCACACCCCTCGCCTGCCCAGAAATGGCAGGGACAGACCACACCCTTGCAGCTGAAGCCAGGACTCATCTCTGGAAAGGGGAAGAAAGAGTTTCCAGTTTTCTTTAGGACTATCAGCACAGGTCGAGTGCCCGAGCCCAGACCCAGTTCAGGGAAGGAGGCGATGCTGTAAACATAATAATGCTGAGTTCCTTTGAACCTTTCTAGATGGCACCACAATAAACATTTCCTCTCCAGCAAGTCAGTTGCAACATGACTTTAAATTCCCTTCCCTTTGACTGCATAATGGAGGTCACAGAGACACTGCCTTCACCTTTCTTCCCACTTGACTTTGCCAGTGCTTGTGACCTGGCAGGTCTAGGTGGTTGAGGTCAACTCCAGTGCTGACGCCTGTACTATCTGAAGAGACCTGGCTCATGACATGGCCAGCTGGCCACTCAGTAGGTGACGTATTAGAGAAACATTGCCCAGTACTTACTCTAAGCATGCCAGTAGCTTTTTATTACAAGTTATAACCAAGCAATCAATCTCTCTTATATGTGCAAGCGCACACACACACAAACAACGGAAGAGACAGGATTAGCCAGCTAAATACCTGAGCAGGCAACATTTAATACTTCTTTAAAGGGCTGCTTTTTATCAGGAACACGTGTAGAAGTTTGACTAGAACACATGAGGACCCCATTAACATGTGCTAATTAATGTTTTCTAAAATCAAACTGCAATGCAGTCAAGGCAAAGACATAGTCATGATAAGCCAGCCACCATGGAACCCTGACAGTGAGTGGGGATTTATACAGGTGGGTCTCCCTATTGGCTGAGAGAACCCACGAGAAAAGCCCAAAGCTGCTACTGTAACCAAGGAGCCAGGCAAAGAAAGGGGTACTCATGATTTGATGAAAACTAACATCATCTGTTGAGTGTTTTGCAGACAAAGTTTCAGGAAGAGCCTAACCACAGAAGGTTCCCACAAGCAAGCCAGCTGAAGCCGGATCTAGCTGCCTCAAACTGCTCTAAAATAAAGTGAATTGTTTCCATTGTAATTTCATTAACATCTTAAATTCTCCTCCTGTGGGAGGGGCAAAGCAGCCATTTTTAGATCATGTCACATATGTAGTAGCATGTGCACGTGCTACACATGTGTCTTAAAAGAACATGGCTGTTAGGCAATAAACCCCAGTCTGTCACCTTTTCCTTAACTGAATATTCATGAACTCTACTCTGAACTAATAATAAAAGGACCTTTCAAACTCTTGTTTGGGGAAGCACTGCATTGGAAGCTATCTCCAGTATCCTCCACTGCTTGTGCACGTAATAAACCTTTCTTCACCTACTTCTGCTTTTTGGGTCTGCACTCACCAAGAGACGAAGCCACTGCGTTCAGTTACACAACTTTTAATAGTAGCCCAAATAATTTGACCCACAAAGATTACCAATCAAAATAAATCTGTCTTCTGATAGGTTGTTATTTCATTTCACAGATTACACAGGTGGAGACTGACATAGATGATGGAATAACTTTGTAGAATTTAGCAAATTTTGAAGTTTGAGAAAACCTAAAAATATCTTTAAGTAATGTTTCATAAACAGGGAATCAAGGATATGTATATGGGATCTGTAAGTACTCTGAATATTTTTAAATTCTAACTTTGTTCATAATTCAAAATAGTATAAACACATTTTAGGTCATCTAGATGATCACTTTCTTATCAAATAACATCTAGAAGTCAAAAAATTTTATTGCTCGTATTTGAATTTGTTTTATAACTGAGCTGGTGCCAAGCCATGCCACTTTTATTGCTGAGGCAATATTTATATATAAATGATACATTCCTACCAAGCAGAGGCCAAAAGGCTTTCAGCAGCAGCTTACACCGATCTGTTTCATATCTATCTTTCTCCTGTTCTTTTTTCTGTCCTTTCCTATGTTGTCCCTATCAAATAGGGAATTGAGGAAGAAACCTGAACCCAAAGGAATCCAATCTAATGATTGAACTCCTCACCCCTCGTCCCACCATCCCCCTTCGTGTCTTGAAAGCTTGTTTTAGGGCAGATAATGTATGGGTATCGTTACTCTATCTGCCAGGAAGGCCTCGCTATCCCTGAGATGAGGTGTGTTTTACACGTCAGAGAGCAAATGAAGGGAGTGGAGAGCCAGGAGCCCTGCACAGCTGCAGTCTAGACTCTTCTAAGCAACTCTTTGAAGCCCTCAGCAAGCACTGACAGCTCTCTGGGCACAGCTGGTGGAGCTAAGGAAAGCACACCAAGGACCCTAGAATCTTTCAAGGAAAAAAAAAATGAGAGAGAGACTGCTTAAAATAAAGTCTTTGACTTTGATTTTAATTCTAGGAGACATTTACTAAGAACAAGGCCTTTGATCCAGGCCAGATGGTACGACATTTTTAATCTGAGCCAGATTTATCATGTAGATAATGAGGGAAAGCCTGTCATAGTCTGTAACTTGAAGAAGAGCCCTCAAAACCTCAGGATGACTTAGCTTCTATAATGTCTGTCCTAAGGGCTGAGTTCCAATTTGTGGTCTGAGGCGACATTACCCAGGTTTTGCGTGGGAATCATGGCGGCAGCCTCCTGAACTGACACGCATTCATTAAGGTCTCCATCGAAAGGGGTAACGACACTGTCTCCTCTTCTTTGTTGCATTTTTTCCAGCAGCTTGTCCAGGTCATCGCCTATTACCAATAAAGCAGAGATGAGAAGATTACAAGGAATGAAATGTTTGTATCAGTCTCCAAGTTGGGCAGTTGAGCTGGCTTTTCATCACGATTTGTTGGTCAACCAGCTTTTCATGTCCAAGTTTACACTTGGCCATCCCTATAGCAGTGTCTCCATAGCCAGACTACCCTCGTTTGTATAGTGCTTATAACTGACATGCTTTCACATCCGTGTCTCTCTTGGCCTCCATAATACTCACAGTGGGCAGAATGGGACTGTCTTATCTCCATTTGACATATTATAAAACTGAGATCTGGAGAGACAGAGTCTCACCCAAGAGGACAGAACAAAGTAGTGGCTGAGCTGTGGTCTCCCACCCTAGTGCCTGTGCACTGTCCTCTGGACCCCCCTGCTGTGTCAGTAACAAAATACTCAGGATAAATCATTCCAAATGAAGGAACGTCGCCAGCAAGCTTAAGCGTCACTCTCATCTCCTTGACAGGCTAAGATTTAAACTCAGAAAATCACGTAGCTTGGGGCTGGCAGTGTGGCTGAATCCCACAACCACTCACCTAATGATGTGGTTTTGAAATGCGACGCCAGGAAACTGACCTTTCCTGTAATGAGCTCATAACTGATTTCTTTCAGAAACTCACTTGTGGTGAGCATGCTCTCCGCCAGAGCCCTGGACTGATGCTGACCTGCAGAACAGAGGAAGAGATGATGTACCAGAGAACAAATGTCCACCGGTATCTGATTTATCATCACAAACACTGGACACAACTGAAGTATCTAACTATAGTGACTTGGTTAAGAGAATTATGGCACATCAAAAGGTGGACAATTACACAGAATTTGAAATGACAATTTTAAACAGAAAATGTTTATAATATAATGTTAGGTAATCAAGGGAAAAAATGACATAGCTTCTTGTTTGTAACTGTAAAAACACACCATGCACGTGCTTAAAGACTAGAGAAGAATGTGAAAAACCTTTAAAAATTGTGTTTTCATGGTTATTATGAATATCTATCTTAAAAATATAAACATATTGTTGTTTTTACAAACTAAAATGAAAAAAATTGATTATTACACTTTCTGATGAAGCTTTCTGAAAGAGATACTTATCATAGAGAGATGGACAGGCAGGTTTTGCTAATGTGAGAGGATCTGGCCTCTTTGCTAGGAAGAGGTGAGAGCTATTTACTAGAGAGAAGAAAAGCAAAACGTAGTCCCAATGGCTACTCAGGATGGTGCCCGATAGAAAATCAGCACCAGAAACAAAAATAAATTTTGTAATGTACCAGCTTTCTAAACCTTTTCTTTAGAGTCAATGTTGTAACATTAAATATCCTCTTCAGTGAGGAGGTGAATACATGAGTGATGTTCCTGGCAAGTTTGATTAACTGGCTTAGGCCACCTGTGGCAATGGCTTTATCACATGTTAATGTGGCAACATTTCCAAAACCTTTTAAGGACAGAAGTTACGTGAGACAAGGGTATCTGTTACTAGGGTATGCTTTGAAATAATGCTCCCACAACCAGCTGACAGGGACACCAGCCAAACTAAGGGGTACAAAATTCTGATCTGAGGAGGAAAGGTAAAGTTAAAATTAGGAGGAAAAATCCAAGTTGGAGCACTTACCAGAGATTAACTACATGGACACCTGAAACACTCAAATAGTTTTCAAATGGACAGATGATTGGAGGAATGGATTAAAAAGAACACAACAGATAGCATTACTCACCTAATACTACCACACAAAATTCATTTCCTCTGATTTTTGATGCACAAATTGCCACAACATAATCTGGTAGCCTTTGATAGTGTCTCATTTCACTGAGAGTCCTCAATGTCTCCGAAATGCCCTCTGCCAAAGAGTTCTGGGTCACAATCACGTGAACCAAGTCTTGGGATACGCTGGCAATTAATCTAGCAAGCCAGGGGAGTTGTCCTGGTGACACAGGTGTGCACTGAGCGCCCATCTGTAGGGCTCGCTCTCTCAGAGTAAATTCCTGCATAGCTTTCAGCATAATTCGCTCAAATTCTTCTCTGAGAGGTATCTGATCAGGACCTAAATTGAAGAGAATTACAGCTAGAGTTTTAAAAAAATCACAGCTAGAAAGGAGACACACACACACATCAGTGTGCCGTCCTTCTAAGCCCACTATCCCCCAAGTGGCAAATAATAAGCTCTTTTGTTCTGTAGGGGCCCCAATTATAGAGCCCCTACTAACCATTTCCCACTGTGAAGTGACCTTCTCTCTTCCCTCTCTGCCTCAATGTTTTTTTTTAAATGCAGGCTTCTGTTTCCCTTCATTCTAACCTTGATATGCTTAAAAGAGGAAGTCCTGAGAGACAGTATCAATTCCACTGTCTGCCTTGGGAGGTGGTCACTGAAGGTGCCATATTTCCTGACCTATAAACTTGGCATCATGGAAACGGTTAACGACTAATGAAGTAAGAAGCTAACCTGTTGGTGTACAATCAACTTAAGGTTTCACTCATTTCTCATTTTATTCATTGGTACTTTGAAACACATTTTAATTTATTGCGTCTATACCTAATTTTGAGAATACCGTCCACAGGAAAATTAGGTTTAATTGTTTTTCACTCCCAATTTATATTCAGGCAGCGTCAAACCTTCCCAGACAGGGAATGCTCTCATGGCCTAGTTATTCTCCAGCATTCTGGGTTGTTAAGTGTGGCATTCAGTCATCTCCACCAGCTGTGGTTATGGCTAAGTTTATACAGGTGACCTGCGGCCCTGGGAATTAGGGGGATTTTGTTTCTCTTATTCTCTTTAGAAACTTAACCAGCCTTTAGGACAAAATAAGTAAGTCGATGTGTGGTATCTAAGTGACGGAAATGGATTCTTACGTTTCGTTTAAATAGAAACCAGGGAGACTATGTTCACTCCCATCATTCAGTCATTTCTTTTGCTGTGTGGGCTTGAGATTTGAAACTCAGCCTCCCGTAAACAGATGCAGGCCCCTCAGTGTCTGTGATCTGAGGTCAAGCAATAGCCTCAGAACCCAGGGCTAACAGCCCCTTGCAGAAGAACACAGGGATGAGGGACTCTGCTTGTGTATGAGAAGGAGGCACCTCGACTGAGTCAGAAATCTTTCCTTCCTCCAACAGGGATCGAAGTGGCCTCCCTGACCCCTGCCCATCTTCTCTGGGAAAGTAAGAAAATGAAAGATTAGTAATGTTTTAGGATAAGGAATATCGGATAAAATATTATACATTTCAAAAATAAACTATTGTATTTGGAGAAAACAGTTTTTCCCGGATTGGTTATAGGTCAGAGGGACGTAGGAGAGTGAAATCCTCACAGACAGTTTTCTCTTTTGTACATGGAAAGAGGGCAAGGAAAAGGCCATGCTTACATTGTGTTTATGTCTCACGTGTCCTCCTCAATTATCTGCCAGGGGGAGGTGGGTGCCTTCCTATCACCCGGGAGCTGTCAAAGCTTCTGATTTTCATTCAGCTTTCTCAAATTAGCATCATGCTTAGTGGTCACTAGGTACACACTTAGAAGCAATGTCAAAGTGGATAGATTTGTACTGACTGTCTGAGGTGAAGGGAAGGTGGTCATCTATTTAACACTTTCTTCCATCAGAACAAACGACAGCTCAAAAGCGTGTGGCTCTGACTGTCTGCAGTTCCCTCCTGCCTCTCACAGACGACCTAAGGCTCAGAGGCCTGGTTAATAGGTGTGTCCGTAAGACCCACTCCAATCCACGACCACGTAACACGTTCTATTAGGCAGCATTAATTCCAAATATAAAGGCATTCTGGGAAAATAAAATGATCAAACACATTCATTCTCCATTGCCTTAAAACTTAGTTTTATAGAGTTTTAACTGAATTACTGTTGGAAATTGAGAGGTGAAGGAAAATGGATCAAAGTTTAAATGAGGATAGAGACTTCTCAGAGTAAAACGCCTTGCTTTAAATCACCTCCCATCATTTCTTCATCCTCAGCCTTTATAGCTAAATTGCAGGAGCCTTTTCTCCATTTTTCGCAAGCTTGATGATAGTAATTTTTGTTCCTTCAAGTGCTGATCTCCAGTAACTCAGTTTAGCCCAGGCAGCAGTTCTGATGGCTTTTCAGATAGAGCTCCCTTAATAGGAAAAGACAAGGTTTCAACAAACTCAGAGCCCTCCAAGAATCTCTGGATTTGCTGATTTCATTATCTACTTCAAAAGATTTTCAGATTGTGAAATAACAGAAATTTATTTTTTTAAAAAAGTGACTGTAGTGGAAAGGCCTGTTTCTTCTGACTAGTCTTGCTCTTCTCCTTCTGTTACCTCCAGGAGACTGAGCCAGCCAAGTATTAGACCTGTCCTTCTGGAAGTTTGGATTTATTTTTTTCAATGTTTATCTATAATCTATGGCATATGTGAAAATATTCTCGCTGGCCTTCTTCAAAACCTCTGAAGGCAAAAAAAAAATTTAACGGACTCCAAAAGAGCTAGTTGTTGAAGAAAAGAGATATCACAACATACAAAATTTAGATTAAAACATTGTACATTGAGAGACATAATTAATTGGTTGCAAGTAAAACTCTGGAGGGAACTGGTCCAGTAAAGCAGAGAAGAGTTTTGTCTAATTAGAGATTTTTCTTTCTTTTTTGTGTGAGTAAGATTGGCCCTGAGCTAAAATCTATTGCCAATCTTCCTCTCTTTTGCTTGAGGAAGATCGTTGCTAACATCGGTGCCAATATGCCTCTATTTTATGTGGGACGCCGCCACAGCATGGCTTGATGAGCAGTGCTAGGTCCGCGCCCGGGATCTGAACCTGTGAACTCTGGGCCGCCAAAGCAGAGTGCATGAACTTAACCACTATGCCACCAGGCTGGCCCCCTATTTTTTAAAATAAGAGCTTTTAGTAATTTAAGGGAAGACATTTTGTTTTGACCATTTAATCAGTTCACTTAGTTAACTTGGACTTTGATATTTTAAATTGTTATTAAGATTGAAAAAAATGCTACACTGATTGGTTTGGTTTGCTATAATAGTATTACTCTATGTTTTACTGATTCTGGATGCCTCTAGAAGCTGATTTTAGATCTTAGAACACAGTCAAGTCAGCATGTAGCAATTAAAATTACGACATCAAACGAGCTGCAGACACAGGTGGTTTTATAAGTTTATTACCCACTAATAAGCATAAACAGCAAGCCCTAGGTTTATCATAAAAGTGGCTCATGAGATATCTGAAGCCTTGCAAGTTTCAAAAGCCCGTGTCAAAGCAGGACTTTCGGGCTCCCAGGGCACCGAGAGTCACAGCCACCATTGCTAGCTGATGTTCCAAAGACTAGATCTGGCCTGCTGAATGAAACTTTTAGTTTTTTCGAATGTTGTTTAGCCCCGTGTTTTTACTATTTAACACCAAAGTATTTTCAAACGTTAAAAATATTCACAAGAGTGCAAATAATATTTTTGACATGTAATTTTACATCTTGAACATTTTCCTAATAAGCGGCTTGAAGTCCTAGAGTGAATGTATAATTAGGTTGCACAGCCTACTGCAGTTTGCAAAATAAAGGACATTGCAATGTAAATGCTGCTGAACCATTACAGTATTGTCAAGGGACCTGCATACACCCACTGTGGGCTCAGGAGGATAGTCAAATAGAGGAAGTCAAGAGTTCATGACCTATGTGTCCCCCTTACCCAACAGCCTAGAGAGCCTTCCAGGGAATCCACAGTTACTACCTCAGTGAGGGAAAGCATGATGGGACTACATCAAAGAGCTGTAGCTGGAGAAGAAAAAGATTGGTGTGGGGACAATGGATAACTCAGATAAAAAGGCTAAGTGGAAAACTGGAAATAACTGTCTAAGGCAATGTCTACATTCACATTCCAGATGGTCATTGCACTTTCGGAAAAGTGGCTTGGCGAGACTCCCCTGGGGAGGGTGCCCATGGCACAGCCCTTTAAGCTTTTGCCTACATCAACTACTTTGGAGACCTTAGGACCATCATGAGACTGGACACTAGGTGGGGCAATTTATCTCTTCTAGGACCCAAAGAAGCAATGTGAGGAGCAAGGGAGGCTGGATCTGAGAGAAACTGGGGTGGGGGTGGGGGGCGGGGTGGGGGGGGGAAGAAATAAGCAAGTGGCAGAAAGGAATAGAAAAGAAATGGAGGAGAGGAAAAGGAAAAGTCGTAGAGAGTGGGTTGAAGGCAAAGAATGTTAGAAGTGGAAGAGGGAAAGTAAGAGATGGTAGATAAATGTGAGAGGTGAGGAAAGCAAGGAAAAATGTTACAAAAAAGAATAAAAATCATCACCATCAAATGATTATTGAAAATAGCTTACCCAGCCGCACAAGATACTGTATCGTCAGAAGAATCATGTTTTCCACGCTCAGGAGTTGGCTGCCAGTCAACCCTAATTGTTCCAAATCTTTGTTTTCCAACTGTGGAATCTTGTAGCAGTTCACCAGCAGAGGACTCACAACAATGTCACCAACATTTCCATAGAAATAGGGTAAAGTGCCATAGCCTGCCCCAATAGAAGCAGGTCAATAAAGTTCAATATTTCTTTTTGAGGTGCCACCAGGTACACTTCTCAACTAGGATCAAAGATGCTTAGCAAAGTTTCCTGTGCTCTGAGATGGCTACCAAACAAGTCACTCAAATATATCAATCCTAGGGAATTCACTCGGATGCTCCAAACTCTACCCCTAAATTAAACCAGATGAACAGAAAGCAAAATACTCAAATTATTTTGTCCCCGTTTCCCACGGACAGGACATGTTAACATTACATTTCTGCCATAGAGGATTGATGAGAGTTTGCAAAACATCTCGGTATCCTCTGTAAAACTGCAATGATAAAATATTTTCTGATAAAATTCCTGATCAAGTCTCTTTTTAGATGGGAAATCAGAAAACAAACTACAATAACATGTTTTAGTTCCTGAGATTTTCTTTAAAATTTCTTTAAGCTAAACTCATTGATCAACAGCAACATTCTGCCAGTAACAGGTCCTTGGAGGTTCCTACACTTTTTGCTATCTTAGTTATTTTTGTTATATTCTCTTCCTAAACGTCAGTAAACAGCCTCAAATTATCTTACAAGTAGATACGACAAAAATATGTTGAAAATATACCCTGTTTTGGTGGGGTCTTCACCAAGAGACAGTCCCTCTGTGAGTTTCTTAAAGGCCCCACGTTCTACGTATCTTTCCAAGGCTCAGTTGCACTAAGCATGCGACTCAAATGCTCAAGAAGAACTTCCTGACTGTATGGAATTTAAATAACTGATATTCTCCCAGTGCCTACAGGTACAGGAACAGTGGATAGGGCAGCCTGATAAAGGACAGGGCTTGAAGCAAAACTATCTGTGTCAGGAGGCTCAAGCCAACCAGAAGAAGCAGATAACACCTCACATAGACATACTGTAAAGACCTAGTGGGGCTACAACATCCTATCTGTTTAGTCCCAAAGGTGAAGTATGCAGTCTCCTTCTGGCCCAGGCTAGCTCCCAAAGGAGGGGACTCTAGATGTGTGTATGAAAGGCATTAAGTTAGTCCCGGAATCTAGGGACCCCTAAATTTCTACACCTCTACCAACAGCTTGGAAAGATTCCAACTCCTTAAAGATACTGATTCACAGACGCTTCCCCATGGTTTAGATCTGCAACTGTGGGACCTCTTGGTTCTCCTGAGTGGGACTGTGGCTGGCTCAGCTTGTTTCTTTTCTCTATGGTTTGGCTCCCTTCGACTGATATGTCCTCTCCCCTACCTTGTCCACTCCTGCCTACCCTGCAGAACCCAGCTGAAACATCACCTCTGAGAAGTCTTCTCAGACCCCTTTCAGGCAGAGTTAAGCTCCCTCTCTTGTGAGTTCTTATAGTTCTTGGCTGTGAACCTCTACAGCTAAGAGGTTCACAGTATCACAGAGTGTTGTGATTGTTATTTACACGACAGACTCCCCTACTAAACAGTGCTCCTTGTGGGAACAAAGACTTTGCCTTATCCCCAACTTCTAGTCACACGTTTAGTATAGCACGAAGGAGCTGACCAATAAAAGCTGAAAGAATCAATAGAGGAATAAATGAATACATTCATGAACACATGAGTAAATACACACACAAGGAAATGGAGAAACACCTCTAGATTCCAGTGGACACAGGCAACTTGGAATTCCTTTGCCTTACCTATCAGAATTACTGGTCTAACTCCTGAGTTACTCAGCAGGTTTTCAGGAACAATTACAGTTTCCCCCGCAGGAATGGGTCGAGGTTGTAAAATTCCAGTTAATGGGGTCTGTGGAACTGGGGCAGATAAAAGAGACTCTGGAAAAAAAGTTGTTTGACAAGAAGGATTAGACCTGAAAGCTAAATGAAATACAATTGAAATCAATGCAGCGTTAACACTTTTAATACAGAACTTTTAGAAGTCTAATGATTTATTTTTTTATTGACGTAATTCATGTTTATTATATAAAATTAGAAGTGAGAAAAACAAAAGAAAAAAAATCAACCATTATCACATCATTTAGAGATAAGCACTATTTAGCACTGTGGTAGTTTTTCCTTCAAATTGTTTTTCTACATGCAATCTTTTGGATTCTGTTTTGTATTTTATCTTTCCCCTCCAGATTATCAAAGCATATCTGCTCATTGTAGAAAATTTGAAAAGTACAGAAAAGTGTGAAGAAGGATAAACTCTTCTTTAGTGAGTACTACCTAGAGGTGACCACAGTAACATATTGGCATAATTCTTTGTGTAGATATCATCTCCATGTAGTCTTTAAAATTTAAACAAACAAATTTTTAAAGAACCCCATCTATGTCTTAGAATTAATATATTTATGTTTGTCTGTGCTTGGTACAGAAAGATAGATGAGCATTTGAACATTTAACTGTAGGCACCAAATGGCCACAGCTTGGGTATTATAAAGGAGAACCAGTTGGTTTTTCAGGATTTTAGTCACAGACTAAATCATCTAGGCCAGAAATAATAAGTATGGGTCACACAGGGGACCAGATCACAGGAGGACACATCTAACACCACTACTGGTGAAGCAAGTTCATTTGTGGTCTATGGTGGTGAGTTGGTAGCATAATACCCTATGTAAAGAATGTCTTATCAATACTATGGGCTAAAACAAAGCCGGATGGAGAGTTAAGACTTATTGTGTTGATGTATGTGCTTTTAGGGAAGGCAGACTTGATGGGGACAAATATTAGCTACTATCAATATCCTTACATAATACTGGACACAATGGTTGGTTAAGGAAATTTATCTTCAAATGTTCAGGGAAAGAACAAGAGTAGGAGGAGATACTGATGCTAATTAAAGAAAACTTAAAACTCATCTTCTGTTGAAATCTTACCAGTTCTTGAAAGAGGGCGAACTGTAGGAACAGGTACAACTAAACCAGGTTGGGGGACAGGTGACCCAGGATACCACCCCCGGTGTCGTTTCTTTGGTGGCCCAGAAATGAACATGGTAGCTGAAGGCAAAAAGAAAGATGAGCCTCGTTCAGCAGTGGAAGAAAGGAAAGAAGCCAAAGTAACAGAGGATCTTTAATTTGATTATACTCAGAAAGTCTAAGTCACTGTTCTAGAGGTAAAGATAAAATTAGAAAAAGCCACACTAACACTACCACTTAACATCTGTATGCTGTTTTACAATTTACAATTTTACCCAGATTATGTTATTTGATTTTATCAACAACCCTGTGAAGGCGCAGGACAAGTATATTGTAATCCCTATTTTGTAGATGGTGAAAGGAAGGCTCAAATTTGCCCAGGGTCTCACAACAGAAAGGACTTTGAACCCTGTACTTTGGTCAGCGAAGCCTATGGTTTTTTTCTTTTTTTAAAGATTGGAACCTGAGCTAACAACTGTTGCCAATCGTTGTCTTTTCTTTTTTTTTTTTTCCTGCTTTATCTCCCCCACTGCGCACCCCCACCGCACTCCCCCACCCCCACACCGGACATAGTTGTATATCTTAGTTGCAGGTCCTTCTAGTTGTGGCATGTGGGGTGCCGCCTCAACGTGGCCTGAGAGCAGTGCCATGTCCGCGCCCAGGATCCAAACCCTGGGCCACCGCAGCGGAGCGTGCTAACTTAACCACTTGGCCATGCAGCCGGCCCCGAGCCTATGGTTTTTTGAGACACTTTCCTATACATTTGTTTGAACATTAATTTCTACATAGGTTCATCCTTGTGGAATCACCAAGATATTTAATCACTACTGTTCACACCAATCATAAACTTTCAAAACATTGTATAAGAGGCTAAGGAAAAATTGAGAGTGTGCTGTCAGATAATTCATCATTCCAAACTCTGCAGCATTTCTTCCATAATTAAGTTGCATTATTTCAAAACTCTCAGATGGGTATTGTACCTTGGTCTCCTGATGCATAGCTAGGTCTTGGTGACAAAGAGTAATTCCCTGGGCGGGCTGGAGTGGAGCTAGATGTACTGCTCTTCCCTCCATGGCTACTGTTTCCATTAGCAGCATCTGTAGAACACAAGAGAAGCCACTTAGAACAGAGGTTGAGCAGGACACCGCTTTCTGTGATGCTGTAACCATACGATAAACCTGACCCTCATCACTGACAGGACAGCCCAGTTGTATAAAGCCAACTACAACCAACAGAATAGCACCTTCAATAAAATGAAACGTCACCTAAAAATAACTTTCTAGGACCCAAGAGATCTTCTAGAATCATTTTCAGTGAAGTCTTTGGAGATGGTGGGTGGAAGGAAGAGAAAACTTTTTTTAAGCTTTGAATTATGGAAATTTTCAAACCTATATAAAAGTAGACAGAATAGTATAATAAACTACATATCCACCACCCAGCTTCAACATTTATTTACACATGGCCAATCTTGCTTTATCTATCCTCTCTCTCTCTTCCCCTCATCCCACATAAACACAGAGGCTATTTTGAAGAAAACTCATTTATCATATCATTTCATTCATAAATCAATCTGTTTTTAAAATAAAAGGACTCTTAAAAAAACATAACATCGTCATTATACTTAAAATTAACAATGATTAATAATTTCTTAATAAAAATATCTTAGTAATCAAATTTCCCCCAACTATCTCAGAAATGATTATTACAGTTGGCTTGCTCAAATTGGGATTCAAAAAAGATCCATACATCGAATTTAGTTGCTATGTCCCTTAAACTTCTTTTAATCTATAGGATTCTTCTTCTTCTTTGTTACAATTAATTTCTGGAAACCTGGCAGAATTTCTCATTTTCTGGATTTTGCTGATTGGATATCCATGGTGCCATTTAACGTCTCCTCTAATTCTCATAAGCTAACTGTTAGATATAGAGGCTTGCTCAGATTCAGTTTGATTTTTCTTGGCAAGAGTATCTCATAAGGACTGTCGTCTACTTCCATCAGGGGGCACATAATGGCTGTTTTTCTCTCTTCTTGTGAGGTTAATATTGATCAGTGGGTTCAAGAGTTGTTAGCCTAGTCCTCTAATTATAAAGTTGTTCATCATCCATTCATCTCATGGTTTTAGCAACCAGGATGATTACTGCCTACACCCATAATTTCACTAATTTTTTTAATGCTGTAAAAATTTGGATTCAGTTTGTCCAGGTCTGTAATCTAATCAGAAGGTAGATCCTGCAAGAATTGCTGGACCAGGGTAAAAACAAAAGTGGTCTGGATAAATTATGATGCCTAACTGTTGGAAAGTTTCCAAGAATGATAGGCTCCCTTTCTCCTTATTTTTCTTCTACCTCTCTATTTCTTTTCCTTAAACACTGGAATTTCCTAAGATTCTATCCATAGTTCACAGCTTGCCTTACCCTACATTTCTCCTTGGCTGATACTATTTACCTTGGTGATTTTAACCACATGTTGGTGGCTCAACTCTATACCATCAGTCCTGACTTCCCCCTGTGATAAATTAAATGACTGTTGAGCAGCTTCACTTGGTTGTCTTATGTGTATCTCAAACTTGACATGTTCAAAATCGAACTCACAATCTCCTCCTGGGGAAGCTGCTCCTCCTTCTATATTCTCTGTCTGAAGTAGTGGCACCACCATTAGCCCAGAAAGATGGATGTAAGCCAAGACTCCTTCTTCTGCTTCATGCTCACATTAATCAGTCAAGTTCTGCTACTTTTACTTCCTAAGTAGTTCTCCAATCTGTCTCTCCCCCTCTAACCTATTATTACCCTGGCCAAGGACCTCGTCATTTCCCACTTAGACTACTGAAATGACCTCCAACTAGTTTTCTTACCTCTTATTTTTTATTTTTTATTTTTTTTTGCTGCCAAAATGATCTAGCTCAAGTTCAAATCAGACCATGCCACTCCTCTGTTCCACAGGTTATAGAGTAAAATCCATGCTTCTTAGCCTGGTCTCCCATGACATTTCCCTTGTCCAACACTTGCTCCCCTTCTGCCACTCCCTGAGTTTTACCTTGTATGGTTCTAACGAGTCCAAACAGCTGGAAGTTCCTGCACATATCACACTGCTTCTTTCCTTCCCTTTTCCTTTCAAGCTGAGCCCCTGCTTTTCTCTCAATTTGAAATATCTTCCCCCACTCCTTTGTATGATGAATATGTCCTCACAGTTCAAGACCAAGCTCCTCCAAGAACTCATTCTTGTTAGTCATATTAGTCATATGGCTGTATTTACTGTAGTACACTGAAAATATCTTCTTACAGGTCTATCTCCCCTACTAGGTTACAAGTACATTAGAGGTCAGGGGTTGAGCCGTATTTGTCTTTGCTTCCCCAGTTCCTCATCGTAACAGGTATCCAAAAAATGTTTGTTGAATGGACTCAACGTGCTGTCTCCTGCGTGTGCCAAATGACATTCTTTGACTCTTCTGGTTGGAACATAGGGAAAACAAAGCTTTATATAATAATACATTATTATAAAAGCCCCACTTCTGTCTTCAATTGGCGAAGAAGCATCTTTTCTTTTCTTCTGCCAACTTATCACTTAAATTTCACACAAATCTTCTATAGACTATGTATTTACCAAAGAAAGATAAGTGAGGAAAACATCACCTGCAGCAAAAGTCTTCCCTACAACCTGCAAAGATAAAGCCAGTGGCTTCACAACATTCTTATTCCGGGTCAGGTCCTGAGCTCCACTTAAATTGATCGCAGAATTAGCTGGACTGAGAATCGGCGAATCTTTAAAATGAAAGAGGTTGTTCAAATTAGCAACTATTTATATATGTAGGAAGGACATTAATTCAACAAGAGTGAGGTGAGAAAAAGTAGATTGTAGAATTTCAGTTTTTTCCTTGTTCAGGAAACTCAGTTTCTTTGTATTCAGGTTTTATTTTCTTTTACGTATTTAACAATCACTCACTATAAGTTTCATGTGCTGGGTGCTATTTTAAGCACTTTAAACATATTAATTCACTTAATCCCTATAAGAACTCAATGAAGTAGCAGTCACTTAACTTGGTGATAGTCAGATGACCTGGCATCAAGGGTATCATTATGCACCATATTAAAACTGTCTCCACAGTTCCCCTCAAAGCCATATTTTAACAAGATATATTTATCTTTATCCAGATTGGTTTGTCATTTAAAAAGTATCGTACAAACTAAGTCACTGTGATCTAGGAGAAAGCACTTTTCTCTGAAGGAAAGTTGCTTTAATTTTCTGAATAAACTAGAATTAATTTACCTATGTAATACCAGGTACATCCAAAAGAAAGTCCCTATTTGGACTCAGAAAATAATTCAGTCCGGAAAAACTATAGGCCATTTCAGACCCAGGCTAAGGGGATAAAGACTCAAGCCAACTAGAGTTTTTGAAAACGCGTATAGACTCTAAATCCCTGACTCTACTCCAAGAGAAGAGCTTAATCAATTAACACAGGAAAGCATCCAAAGAGACTGTTAGGGGCCGGCCCTGTGGCCAAGCAGTGAAGTTCGCACGCTCTGCTCCGCTGGCCCAGGGTTTCGCCGGTTTGAATCCTGGGCGCAGACATGGCACCACTCATCAGGCCATGCTGAGGCGGCATCCCACATGCCACAACTGGAAGGACCCACAACCAAAAGTACACAACTATGTACTGGGGGACTTTAGGAGAAAAAGGAAAAAATTAAAGATTTAAAAAACCCCCCAAAAACTCCAAAGGGACTGTTAAAACTCTCTGACAATTTGAAAAACAAAGTGCTCTAACGAGCAGGACACTGATGGTGCTACATGAAAAAATTATTTAAAAAATTAGCATTCATACTACAACTTGATTCCTGATACATCTGATCAGTGCTACTCATAAGAACTCAAAAGACTAAAATGGTCCCCTACTAGCTTAGAAGGGTTAATGTGCCTTTATGGGGCCTGGTTTACCACCAGGGAGTGATTTTAAGGTCCACAGGAAGAACAGAAGCTGGCAAGTGCACATCCAACATTATAAAGTTGCAGGAAACTGAAGTCAGCCCAAGTGTGTCAGGTTTTAAAAGACAGCCTTATGGGATAGGAGTCCCAGGTAAGCTATGTTTCAGGCCACAAGCATATCATTTGGAACAAGACTAATAGCTTACGACTCTAATTTATACCTACAGTTTTAGCATATTTCTAACAGCTCAGCTAAACATATAGATGAAATGTGGTTGATGAATTATGAAGGGTTGTGGTTCGCCTTATTTTTTCAAATCAATGAATTCCAACAGCACAGACCAATATTTTTAAAATAATGAAAGGGTACAAAATTAATGTACAGAAATAAACTTTCATAAATATGAACAACAACCATTAGCTAGATCAGATGCCTAGGAATAACCTTAATAAGAAATGTACACACCTATATCAAGAAAACTTTACAATATTTCTTTAATATAATGTTTGGGATTTGTTTTAAAATATTGAAGGAGGGAAAGAGAGAAGTGGTAAGACTAAATATTAGCCCTGTGTTCATAATTACTGAGGTTGGGTGATAGGTCTATGGTAGTGGTTTATTACATTATATTCTCTTTCTTTTTATATGTATTTAAAATTTTCATATTAAAGATTTTTAAAAATTAAAAAAAATACTTCTGAAAATCATGAAAATAGATCTGAACAAATGTCAAGACATGCCACGTTTCTGACTAGGAATATTTCTTGCCAAAAAAATGCCAATCTAAGTTAATTTATAAATTTAATATGATCCTAGGAAAATATCAACAGGTGTAGATATTATTAGAACTACTATTAGAATTATTTGAATGTTTTAAGTAGGCAAATTGATGTAATGTTGATAGGAAAAAAATAAACACACAAGAATAGCTGGAAACATTCTGAAAAATAAGAGAAATGAGGGGAGGCTAGCCTGATGATATAAGACATTACAAAACCTCAGTCAACAAAATACTATGGTCTTGGTGTATTAGTAGAAAAACAGAACAATGGAACAAAAAAGACAGTAAGAAGTAAATGCAAATACACATGAGAACTTAGTATAAGATAAAGGTAGCAGTTCAAAGCAGCAATGAAGATGAACTATTTAATAAAGTGTGTTGAGGCAATTGGATGTATAAGAAAAAAATTAAGCTGGACCCATATCTTATACCAAGTATAAAATAAAATCAAATGGATAAAAAATATAAACATAAAAACTAAAGATATAGAAATAATAGAAGAAACCATGGGAGAGTTAATTATCACCTTGAAATGGAAAAGATCAAACTATTGTTCAAAATGTGGAAGCCATAAAAAAAGACTGATATATTCAGTTACATAAAAGTTTAAAAATTCTGTATGGCAAAACACACTATAACCATGCAAACCATACCCAGAAGAGAGCTGAAATGGCCATACTAACATCATAAAAAATAGACTTTAAGACAAAAACTATTGCTAGAGATAAAGGAGGACATTTTATAATGATAAAAGGGTTGATCCACCAGGAAAACATAACAATTATAAACATATATGCACCTAGCAACAGAGCCCCAAATTAATGAAGCAAGAACAAAATTGAAGGGAGAAATATGCAATTCAACAATAATTGTTGGAAGCTTCAATGCTCTGCTTTCAATAATGGATAGAATAACTAGTGAGATGATCAACAGAGAAACAGAAGACATGAACAACACTATAAACAAACTAGACCTACTTGATATCAATAGAACATTCCCCAATGGAAGCAGAATATACATTCTTTTCAAGTGCACAGGGAACATTTTCCAGGATAGGTGATAAGACAAGCTTCAATAAATTTAAAGAATTGAAATCATGCAAAATACATTCTCTGACCTTAGTGGAATCAAATAACAACCAATAACAGAAGAAATCTGAGAAATCCACAAATCTGTGGAAATGAAACAACACACTCCTAAATAAGTAATGGATCAAAGAAGAAATCACAAGGGAAATTAGATATCACTTTAAGACAAATAAAAATGAAAATCAACATATGAAAACTTATGAGATGCCATTAAAGAAGTGCTTAGAGAGAAATTTATGGCTGTAAATATCTATATTAAAAAAGAAGAAAGATCTCAAATAAATTACCTAACCTTCCACCTTAAGAAAGTAGAAAAAAAAAAAGCACACTAAACCCAAAGTAAGCAGAAGAAAGGAAATAATAAAAACTAAAACAGAAATGAATGAAGTAGGGAATAGAGAAACAATAGTGAAAAATCAACAAACCAAAAGCTTGTTCTTTGAGTAAATCAACAAAATTGACAAACTGTTATCTAGATTGACCAAGAAAAAAAGAGAAAAGATGCAAATTACTAACATCAAAAATGAAAAAGAGGGCATCACTATCAACCTTACAGAAATCAAAAGAATTATAAAGGAATATTATGAACAACTGTATCCCTGCTATGGACTGAATTGTGTGTCCCCCCTCCCACACAAAATTCATATGTTGAAGCCCTAAAACCTAGTACCTTAGAAATGTGACAGTATTTGGAGATAGGATCTTTAAAGAGGTAATTAAGGTTAAATGGGGTCATAAGGGTGGGGCCTTAATTTAATATGACTGATTTCCATATAAGAAGAGAAAAAGACACTAGGGATGCACATGCAGAGAGGAAAGGCCATGTGAGGGTATAAAGAAGGCTGCTATCTGCAACCCAGGGAAGAAGGACTCAGGGAAAACCAACTCTACTGCACTTTGATCTTGGACTTGCAGCCTTCAGAACTGTGAGAAAATAAATTTCTGCTGTTTAAGCCACTTAGTCTATGGTATTTGGTTAGAGCAGCCCTAGCAAACTCATATAGACATCAAATTAGATGACTCAAATGAAATGAACAAAAAGGAAATCCTAAGGAATACACTACAAAACTATGAGAGTTAGTAAACGTTAGGGGCTTGCCCAGTGGCGTAGTGGTTAAGTTCAAGCACTCGGCTTCAGTGGCCCGGGGTTCACAGGTTGGGATCCCAGGTGTGGACCTACCCACTGCTCATCAAGCCATTCTGGAGCAGTGTCCCACATACAAAATAGAGGAAGATTGGCATGGATGTTAGCTCGGGGACAATCTTTCTCAAGCAAAAAGAAGAAAATTGGCAACAGATATCATGGCCAATCTTCCTCACGAAAAATAAATAAATAAATAAATGAGTTCACCAAGGTGGCAGGATACCAGATTAATACACAAAACTCAATTGTATTTCTATGCACTTGTAATGAACATAGAAAAATAAAATTAAGGAAAAATTTCCATTTACAATAGCATCAGATAGAATAAACAGGAATAAATTTAATAAGAAAAGTGCATAACATACTATGAAAACTACAAAACATTGTTAAAAGGAATTTAAAAAGACCTAAATAAATGGGGAAACATCCCATGCTCATAGATCAGACTTGATATTGTTGAGATGGCTATACTCCTCAAATTGTTCTAAAGATTTAGTGCAACCCCTATCAAAATTCCAGCTGGTTTCTTTGCAGAAATTGACAAGGTAATCCTAAAATTCATATAGAAATGCAAGGGACCCAGAATAACCAAAATAATCTTGGGGAAAAAAATAAACAAAGCTGGAGGATTTACACTTCCACATTTGAGAACTTCATATAAAGCTATGATAATCAAGCAGTGTGGCTTTGGCATAAGGATAGACATACAGGTCAACAGAATAGCACCGAGTCCAGAAACAAACCCTTACATTTTATGGGCAATTGAATTATGACAAGAGCGCAAAGAAAATTCAATGGGTAAAAAACTAGTCTTTTCAACAAATGGTTATGGGACGACTCAATATCCACATGCAAAAGAATGAAGATGGACTTCTTCCTCACACCACCTACAAAAATTAACCAAAAATGGACTATAGATCTAAATGTAAGAGCTAAAACTATAACAATCTTAGAAGAAAACACAGGAGTAAATCTCCATGGCCTTGGGTTAGGCAATGTTTTCTTAGATGTGACACCAAAAGCACAAGCCACAAAAGGAAAAAATAGATGAACTGGACATCATCAAAATAAAAATACTTAAGTGCTTCAAAGGACACCATCAAGAGACTGAAAAAACAACCCTGAGAGTGGGAGAAATATTTGCAAATAATATCTCTGATAACGGACTTGTACCAAGAATGTATAAACAACCCTTACAACTCAATAAAACATAGACAGATAACCCAACTGAAAAATGGGCAGATGATTTGTATAGATATTTCCCCAAAGAAGATATACAAATGGACAAAGAGCACGTGAAAGAAAATGCTTAACATCATTAACCATTGGAGAAAGGCAAATCAAAACCACAACGAAATACTACTTCACACATACTAGGATGGCTAAAATAAAAAAGACAGACAGTAGCAATTGTTGGTGAGGATATGGAGAAACTGGAACTCTCACACATTGCTGGTGGGAATGTAAAATGGTGCAGCCACTTTGGAAAATAGTTCCTCAAAAGGTTATACATAGATTTACCATATGACCCAGCAATTCCAGTTCTTGGTACGAAATGAGAAAGAAGAGAAAACATATGTCCACACAATAATCTGTACACAGATATCCATTATTCATAACAGTCCCAAAGTGGAAACAACCCAAATGTCCATCAACTGATAAGTGGATAAATAAAATGCAGTATATCCGTAAGATGGGATATTATTCGGTAGTACAAAGGAATGAAGTACTGATACATGCTACAACATGGATGAACTCTGGAAACATTATGCCAAATGAAAGCAGCCAGTTACAAAAGACCATACGTTGTATGATTCCATTTATATGAAATGTCCAGAATAGACAAATCCACAGAAATAGCAGATTTGTGGTTGCCAGGGGCTGAGGAGAGGGGTGAAATGGGGAGTGACTGCTAATGGGTACAGGGTTTCTCTTGGAGTGATGAAAATGTTCTGAAATTTATTGTGGTGACGGTTGCACAAGTTTGTGAATATACTAAAAACCATTAATTGTACACTTTTAACAGGTGAATTGTATGGTATAGGAAAGGTAGCTCAATAGAGCTGTTATTTCTTAAAACACTATAAGCAAAAGTATGAACTAGGGAAAATATTTATAACTCACAGACAATTACACTATGTGTTTCTGTCAGCAGAAGTCAATAAGAAAAAAGACTACTGTTGTAGACACTTCGTTGCCCCACATCACATCCCTTTGGCCTATCTTTGATTTCTGCAGAAGCTATGGTGGACAGTTCTGTGTGAATATAGATTCCCGGAGACAGCATCTTAACGTCAAACTCACATCTAGCTTCTTTTAGTTTTTTGTCTCACGGCCTTCTCCAAGGCCACCAAGCTCTCAGTCCTGTGTGTGGGCCAGAAGTGTGAGAGAGTATAACACTTCTGGGGCAGCCCTCAACTAATGGGTGACATGAGAATAAATGTCCCAGCCTTCCATTCTTTGAAGAGATAATTCTGGGAGGCCTTCTGCATGCTTCTCAGAGGGCCTGGTAGACTCAGGCCCTCTTGGTTTCCTGCAGCTACACAGAGAACACACACATGTTGGCTTACTCCTGCTTACAGAGATCACTTCCCCCCAAAATTACTTGCACCCAAGTCCTTTCTTTAGGGTCTGACTCTAGCAAAACCCAAACTACGACAAAAAACAACTCAATAATTAAAAAAATAAAGGACATAAACTTAGAATTCATAGAAAAAAAATGCAAATAGCTTCTAAACAAATGCAAAGATGCTCAACGTCAATGATAAGGGAAATTGAAATTAAAAACACAGTCAGGTATTATTTTTCACCCATCAGATTGACAAAAATCCAAAAGTTCAGTAATAAACTTTGTCAGTGAGCCTCTGTGGAAATAGACACCACCACACACGCACTAGTACTCCCTCTTTGGAGAGTAATTTGACATCATCTATGGAAATTACAAATGAGGACATTTGACCCAGCAATTCCTGGGCAGCTATGTACATGCATACAAAAGAAAAAACGTTGTGAGAAATGGCACATGTTGAAGTGATTCATTGCTGCATCATTTGGAAACAATATCAATGCCCATCAATAGGGGACAGGGTAAATAAATTATGACACATCCAGATAGTATAGCACTATGTAGCAGCAAAAAATATAATGAGAAAGATCTCTATGGATTTGGAAAGATCTCAAGAAACAGGAAAATTAAAAAGTAAGGTGCAGAACAGTATGGACAAAATGCTGCCTTTGGAGTAACAAAGGTCTAAAAATAAGAATGTATATTTGTGCTTACTTGAATAGATATAAAGAAAATCTAGAAAGAAACTAATAACAGTGGTTAACTGTTTGGTGGGGGGATGTACACGAGAGTTGGGATGGAAGAGGAACTTTTCACTGTATATATGTGAATATATTATATACCTAGGTATACACACATGCACATGTATATTTTTAAAAATGTAAATGTTTCAGAACAGTGGAATAAATGAATTTTTAAAAAATAAAGATATAAAATAGTTCTGCGTAGACTGACAACTGGCATCAGAAGTACTTCTTAAATATACGAAGTGAGTGTTTACTTCAGCATTAAATTGTACCTAGTGATTTTAAAGACTAATTCCATTCCAATAAACTGCTTTTGCAAAGTTGTCAATGATCTAACTCCCAAATCCAGGAGACCTTTCAGTTCCTATCATACTGGATCCCACTGCTGCATTTATTTATTTATTCAACAATTATTTATCGACCACTTACCATGTGTCAAGAACCTTGCTAGGATCTATGGGTAAAATGGTGCACAAGACAAGCACTGTCCTTGTGTAAGTTTTCCTTTGTCTACTAAAGAATCAGTGTTCTCCAACCCTTTTGCTTATCTCAAGACAATCTGATCAGACTCCATGGTTTCATTTTTAATTTTTGAAAATTTATTTCATTTATATTGTTTGTCCTATTTTACTTCATTAACATATACATTTCAGAACATATCAATTATATAATAATCAGAAAGCACAGATAAGCATTAGATAAGGTCAGAGTGAACTTTCCAAAATGTAAATCCTATTATGTTATGCCCTAATATTTACTACCTTGTACATGCTTCTATTCTTGAATTTATCATGTACGGTAGCATGGCATATTTAGCACTTAACACTAGTGGTTTTGGTTATTTGGGAGCAGCCCCACATGTCCAAAATGTGATAGCCTGTGATCTTGCTCAGACATGACTTTGAACTGTGGGCTGTTGTGCAGAATCTGGTGCTCTGATAGTGAGTATGCAGCTGATCGCCCAGCATCTGTATCTCACCAAGGCCTGATTCTCCCTACTGGTGATTTCATTTAAAACAGGAACCTGTATGCACTCGAGGGTTTACAGAATTGTAAGGTTCCTTGAGCAAGTCACAGCTCTGCTCCCTATGTTGTAGTAGTTTGTAACTTTTTGTTTCTCCCACTAGGTCATGAGCTCCCTGAGGACATTCCCAGCTCCTGGCACAATGTCTGTCACATCGTGGCTAAAGAAATAAAATTTTTTTAAAAAAGCCAAAACAATCTCCTTATCGTCTTTATGCAATGGTTCAGTAACTCTCTGTTAGCCCAAAATCCCTGGGGGGAAAAATAAACTTTCTAAAAAATGGGAGTCATTTGAGTAGTAAGTAAAAAGAGTTTGAATTCTGATTTTGCCATTTACTAGCTCTTTTTTTGCCAAATGCTAACCCTTTCCGAGATTCAGTTTCACGATCTGAAAAATGGTACTAAAACCTACCTCACAGTCACAATTAACATGTTTAGCACAGTGCCTGGAACACAGTAGACAGTCAATAAATATTTGTTTTGCTAAATCTTGTTAAGGGTTTTCCAGATGATCAGGAGCTTAAATCTTTACGAGCTCTCTTTTTGCCCTTGACACCTACATAAAATGTAGACTACAAAACTGGCTCCTTTCCCAAGTGAAGTACACTAGACCTATTTTCACAATCAGACTGCAGTTAGGGCAATGTCCTTCCAATAAGACACCATATTTCTATTAATGCACTCTTGCTCTGCATTAGTTAATGTCAGCCATGTTTTACTGCTGACTCGATTGAATTAGCATTTAATGAAAACATGACTATATTTTCCCCCTAAAATTAACATGAAATCAGATATCTTCCTAACCTGTTCTTAAGCTATTGACTTTTTAAACAACTTTATTGAGCTATAAATGACAATAAGTGGCACATACTCAAAGTATACACTTTGATAAATTTTGACATATGTATATACTTGTGAAACCATCACCACAGTCAAAATAATGAACATATTCATTACTCTCAACTCTCCTCATGCTCCCTTGTCATCCCTCCCTCCTGTGTCTCCCTTGTTCCCTCATCTCCAAGCAATCAACTGATCTGCTTTCTGTCACTATAGATTAGTTTGCATTTTCTAGAGTTTTATATAAACGGAATCATACAGGATTACCTTTTCTTTTGTCTGGCTTCTTTCACTTGCCATAATTATTTTGAGATTCATCCATGTTGTTATGAGTGTCAATAGTTCATTACTGTTTATTGAGTCATATTACATTGTATGGACATACAACAATTTGTTTATCCATTCACCTGGACAAACATTCGCCTGGATGGACATTTGGGTTGTTTCCAGTTTTGGGCTATTACAAATAAAGCTGCTACCAACATTTGCACGTTTGTATGAACATATATTCCTTTTCTCTTGGGTAAATATCTCGGAATGGAATGGCTAGACCATATGGTAGGTGTATGTTTAACTTTTCAAGAAACTGCCAAACTGTTTCCCAAACTAGTTTTACTATTTTATGTTCTCAGGAGTCTATCAGAGTTCCAATTCCTTCAAATCCTTGCCATTGCTTGGATAGTCAGTCGTTTAATTTTAGCCATTCTACTAAGTGTGTAGTGATATCTCATTGTTGTTTTAATTTGCATTTCCCTAAGGACTAATGGTGTTAATCATCTTTTCATGGGCTTAATTGCCATCCATACTCTTTCTGCCATTTTAAAAACTGGATTGTTTATTTTCTTATTATTGAGTTTCTAAACGTCTCTCTTCTTGATACAATCCCTGTGTATGCTTTGCAAAGATTTTCACTTAGGCTGTGGCTATCTTTTCATTCTCTTAATAGTGTCTTTTGAGGAGCAGAAGTTTTTAATTTTAATGAAGTTCAGTTTGTTCTTTTATGAATTGTGCTTTTGGAGTTATATCTAAGAAATATTTGCCTAACCCAGGTCACAGATTTTTTTTCCCATGTTTTCTTTTACAAGTTTTATAGTTTCAAGTTTTACACTTAGGTCTATGGCCCATTTGAGTAATTTTTTATGTGGTGTGACATATGGATTGAAGTTCATGTTTTTGCATATGGATATTCAATTGTTCCAGCACCATTTGTTGAAAATGTTATCCTTTCTTCACTGCAATGTCTCTGTGCCTTTGTTAAAAAGTCAGTTGTCCATACATGTGTGAATTTATTTCTAGACTTTCTGTTCTGTTCCACTGATCTATTCATATATCTTTATACCAGTACAATGCTGTTTTGATTATTGTAGCTTTATAATAATTCTTGGAATCAGGTAATGTTAGCCTTCTAACTTCTTTTTTTCTTTTTCAGAGTTATTTTGGCTATTTTATTCTATTTCCATAGAATTTTAGAAATAGCTTATTAATGTCTACCAAAAAAAGAGCCTCTGGGATTTTGGTTTGGATTGTGTTGAATCTACAGGTCAATTGGGAGAGAACTGAGATCTTAACAATAATCGTCTTCCAACCCATGAACAAGAGATATCTCTCTAATTTATCTGGGCCTTCTTTATTTTCTCTGAGCATTGCTTTCTAGTTTTCAGGGTACAGTTGTTTTTAACACCTTTTGTCAGATTTATTCCTGAATATTTCATATTTTTACGCTATTATAAATGGTATTATAATTTTTAAATTTTAAATTTCTGATAGTTCATTGCTGGCACATAGAAATCCAATTGACATATGTATATTGCTTTTGTATCCTGCAATGTTGCTAAAGTCAATAGTTTATTAGTTCTGGTAGTGTTTTTTAAGATTTCATTGGATTTTCTACATAGATAATCACGTGGTCTGTGAATAACGACAGCTTTACTTCTTCCTTTCCAATCTGGATGCCTCTTTATTTCTTTTACCTGCCTGATTGCACTGGCTAGAACCTGTACAGCCCTGAATAGAAATGGCAAGGGCAGACATGCCTGTCTTGTTTCTGATCTTAGGCAGAAAGCATTCAGTTTTTCATCACTCAGTATGCTAGCTGTGGGTTTTTGGTAGATCCCCATTATCAGATTAAGGAAGTTCTCTTCTTTTACTAGTTTGATAAGAGCTTTTATCAGGAATAAATATCGGATTTTGTCAACGTTTTCTGCATCAATTGACATAATTATATGGCTTTACTTTTTTAAAGTAAATAACATTGATCGATATTCACATGTTAAACCAACCATGTATTCCTGTGATAGACCCCACTTGATCATGATATACTTTTTTTTAACATATTATTGAATTCAATATGCTAAAATGTTATTATTAATTCCATGAGGGATACTGGTTTGAACTTTTCTTATAATGTCTTTGATTTCGGTATCAAGGTAATGGTAGTCTCACAGAATAAATGAGGAAGGAGTCCATTCTCTTCAATTTTTTAAAGAGTTTGTGTAGAATTAGTATTACTTCTTCCTTAGATGTTTGGTGGAATCTACCAGTGAAGCCATCTGGGCCTGGAGTTTTCCCTGAGATTTTTAATGACAGTTTCAATGTATTAAATACATAAAAGGTTATTCAGGGTATCTATTTCTTCTTGTGTAAGCTTTGTAATTTGTACCTTTCAAGGAATTTGTTGATTTCATCTAAGTTGCCAACTTATTGGCATAGAATCATTCTTAACATTCCCTTATTATTCTTTTAATATCATTCAAATCTTTAGCGATCTTGCCTTTCTCATTTCCAATATTGGTAATTTGAATCTTTTCTCTTTTTTTCCATAGTATTCTGGCTAGAGGTTTATTAATTTTATTGATTTTCTCAAAGAATTAGTTTCTGGTTTTATTAATCTTTTTCTATTGTTTTTCTGTTTTCTATTTCACTGATTGCCTCTTTGATCTTTAGTATTTTCTTTCTTCTGCTTACTTTGTTTAATTTTCTCTTCTTTATCCTAGTTGCTTAAGGCAGAAGCTGAGTTCATTGATTCAAGATCTTTCTTCTTTTCTAATATATGTTTGGTGCTATAAATTTCCTTCTAAACAGTGCTTTAGTGACACCCTACGAATTCTGATATGTTGTTTATTCATTTCCATTCAATTAAAAATATTAACTTCTGAGGCTGGCCCGGTGGTGTAGTGGTTAAGTTCACACACTCCACTTTGGCAGCCTGGGGTTTGCAGGTTCAGATCCCAGGCACAGACCTAGTCTCACTCGTCAAGCCATGCTATGATGGCATCCCACATAAAATAGAGGAAGATTGGCACAGATGTTAGCTCAGTGACAATCTTCCTCAAGCAAAAAGAAAAAGATTGGCAACAGATGTTAGGTCAGAGCCAATCTTCCTCACACACACACAAAACATTAATTTCCCTTCTGATCCATATATTATATAGAAGAGTGTTATTCAGTTTCAAAATATTTGGGGATTTGCCAGAGATTCTTCTGTTATTGACTTCTAATATAATTCCATTTGGGGCAAAGAACATACTTTGTATGATCTGAATCCTTCAAAATGTATTGACTTGTTTTATGGCCCATAAGCATGGTATCATGCTTATTTTTGTTTCTCTGTAGGTAACATGTCTGTTTTCTTTGGCTTGGTAAAGGTTCTATGTGAACTTGAAGAGAATGTGTATTTTGCCGTTGCTGGGTGGAGTGTTCTTTTAACGTCCATTAGGTCAAGTTAGCTGATAGTGTTTTTCAAATATTCTGTATTTGTGCTGATTCTGTCCATCTGTTCTATCAATTATTGAGAGAGACATATGGAAATATCTGGCCATAATTGTGGATTTATGTATTTCCTAAAATAATTCTATCAGCTTTTGCTCATGCATTTTGAAACTCTGTTATTAGGTGCACAAATCTTTAGGATTATTCTGTCCTCATTACTTGACCGCTTTATTATTAGGAAATTACTTTTTTAATCTCTCATAATATTCTTTGCTCTGAAATCGATTTTGCTTCATATTAATATAGCTACACAAGCTTTCTTTTGACTACTGTTAGCATGGTACTTTTTAAAATACTTTTACCTTTAACCTGTTTGTGTCTCTAAAGATTAATTGTATTTCAGGTAGGCAGCATAGAGTTGGGTCTTACTTTTTATCCAATCCGATAATCTTTGCTTTGAATTGGGGAGTTCAGATCATTCACATTTAATAAGATTCTTGATGTGGTTAGGTCCGAGTCTATCATCTTACCATTTGCTTTTTACTTGTCCTGTCTATTCTTTGTCCCCTTTTTCTTCTTTTCAGTCTTCTTTTGGATAAAGTAGTTTTTATGATTCCATTTTATCTCCTTTGTTTCTTATTAACTATAACTGATTTTTTTAGTGTTTACTTTAGGGTTTATAGTATATATCTTAACTTATCACAGTCTAACTTCAAGTAACATTGTACAACTTCAATGTATAGTACAAGAACCTTAAAATACAGTCAGTCTTCCATATCCACAGGTTCCGCAGCTGCAGATTCAACCAATCACAGATTGAAAGGGCTACTATGGTTGCATCTGTACTGAACGTGTACACAATTTTTTTTCTTGTCATTATTCCCTAAACAATATAGAATAATAACTATTTATATAGCATTTACATTGTATTAGGTATTATAAGTAATCTAGAGATGATTTAAAATAAATGGGAGGATGTGCATAGGTTATATGCAAATACTATACCATTTTATATAAGGCACTTATATTCACATCTGTGGATTTTGGTATCCAGGTGGGAAGGAGGTCCTGGAAACAATCCCCCGCAGATACTGAGAGATGACTGTAGAATACTTCCATATAGCCCCTCCTAGCCTTTATGCTATTGTCATGCATTTTACTTTTCCATACATTATAAACCTTACAATATATTGTTATATTTGTATAAGTCAATTATCTTTTAAATAGATTTAAATAATAGGAAAAAATTGCATATATTTACCCATGTAGTTATCATTTCCAGTGGTTTTCATTCCTTTGTAAAGACTCAGATTTTCTTTTGTCTGATATCATTGTCCATCTACCTGAATGACTTCCTTTAGCATTTCTTGTAAGGTGAATCTGCTGGTGGTGAATTCTTTTATATTTTGTTTGTCTGAAAATGTCTTTATTTCACCTTGATTTTTGAAAGATATTTTTGCTGAGTATAGAATTTTAGGTTGAGAGTTCTTAGCTTTCAGCATTTCAGGGATGTTGCTCCACTGTCTTCTTATTTATATAATTTCCCATTAGAAATATGATATCATGCTTATTTTTGTTCTTCTGTATATAACATGTCTTTTATCTCTGGCTGTTTTAACATGTCTTTTATCTCTGGCTGCTTTTTTTTTTAAAGATTTTATTTTTTCCTTTTTCTTCCCAAAGCCCCCCGGAACATAGTTGTATATTCTTCATTGTGGGTCCTTCTAGTTGTGGCATGTGGGACACTGCCTCAGCATGGTTTGATGAGCAGTGCCATGTCCGCGCCCAGGATTTGAACCAATGAAACACTGGGCCACCTGCAGCAGATCATGAGAACTTAACCACTCGGCCACGGGGCCAGCCCCACCTCTGGCTGTTTTTAAGATTTTCTCTTTATTGTTGGTTTTAAGCAATTTTACTATGATGTGCTTTGGTGTTTTCATCATGTTTCTTGTGCTTGGGGTTCATCAAACTTCTTGGATGTGTAAGTTTATAATTTTCATCAAGTTTGGCAAGTTTTTAGTTACTAATTCTTCAAATATTTTTTGTCTCCTCTACCCCCATCCTTTCAGATACTGCTTGTAGTTGTCCCACAGCTCACTGATGCTCTTTTCATTTTATTTTTTTCCTTCCTGTGTTTCATTGTGAATAGTTTGTATTACCACGTCTTCAAGTTATTAATCTTTTCTTCTGCAATGACTAATTTGTTGTTAATCCTATTCAGTGTATTTTTCATTTCAAACATTGTAGTTGGCATCTCTAGAAGTTCAATTTGGGTTTTTTTAATATCTTCAATGTCTACTTAACTTTTTAAACATATGACATATAGTTATAACTGTTTGATGTCCTTCTCTGCTAATTCTAATATCTGTGTCAGTTCTGGGTTGGTTCTGATTGATTGATTAGTCTCCTTAATATTAGCTGTGTTTTTTGTCTCTTTGTATGCCTAGTAATCTTTGATTGGATGTTTGGCATTGCTAATTTTATTTTGTAGGATGCTGGATATTTTTGTATTTCTATAAATATTCTTGAGCTTTGTTCTAGAATGCAGTTAAATTACTTGAAAGAATTTGATTCTTTTGTGTTTTGTTTTTTGATATTTTTAGGCAGCTCTGAAGCAGTGCTCAATCTAGTGCTAAGTATTCTCCTTTACTGAGACAAGACCCTCCTAAGTACATTATTCAATGCCTGATGAATTATGTTTTCCCATCTAGCTGGTTGGAACAGTCCCTGTACCTGGCCATGCATGAATGCTGGGCACTGTTTATGTTCATCCTTTTGGATAGTACTTTTTACCAGCCTTGAGTAGTTTCCCCACATGCATGCATCAATTAGTATTATGTTGAACATTTGAGGGGACCCTCTGCACATCTCTGGGGTTCTCTTCCTTCCTGTAGTGCTCTCCCTTCTGGTACTTAGTCCTTTTGAACTCTAGCTCTTTTGGTTTCCCCACACTCTCAGTTCCCTCTACTCTGTTTAGGGAAACTACGAGGCTCTACCACAGTTCCCCCTTCCTGTATCATGGTCACGTATTTATTGGCCACTTCCATTTCCTCTTTCATGAATGCTTGTTGAAGTTTTTGCTCATTTTTCCTATTAATGTGTCTTTTTCTTATTCATAGCCATTCTTTATATGTTCTTCCTACTAGCCCTCTGTTAGTTTTGTACATTATAAATATCTTCTTCCAATTTATGGCTTATTTTTTCACTTTCTTTATGGTGTCTTCTAATAATTAGAAGTTGTAATTTTAATGTAGCAAACTATCAGTCTTTTCCTTTATGATCAGCTCTTTTTGCCTCTACTTTTAACATATCTACAATATGTAAGAGATTCTGCAGTATCTTCTAAAAGCTTGATAATTTTGCATTTCACATTTAGATTTTCCAGCTACCTGGAACTGATTTTTGTGAGAGTGTGAACTAGGACTCCAGTTTCATTTTTTTCCACATAGGATATCCAATTTCTGAGCACCATTCATTGAAAGAAAAGGTCCCACTGATTTGCAAGTCACCTCTGTTAAGTATGAAATACTCATATGTTATGTGAATCTTTTTCTGGACTTTCTACTCTGTTCTACTGCTCCGTGTCTACTCTTGTGCCAACTCCACCCTGTCTTTATTAGTAAAGCTTCATGAGCTTGATATATGATACGGAAAGTCCTTTCACTGGTTATTGTTCTTACTTCTTCAATACACAAGAGCAACACAGTAACTGGTTTACATAACTTTGAACCTACAGCAGCCCACAGAGAAAAAAGTCTCATTTCATGGACAATACCTCTGTCTCCAATAACAGGGCTAACTTCTCAATTAGGAACAGAAGACACAGTGCCTCAGGTCCATAACACTTTTAGAGGCTCATGAGAATGTTTCAATTTATTTTAAAATGAGAAGAAAAAAGTGAACTTTTGTTTGAAGGAAGTATTTTAATATACAATATTAATATACTCATCTTTCTACCAACACAGTCACAAAATATAATCTAAATACTTTTCTAGGGAGAAAGGGCCCACAGAGGCAAAAGGTGCCCAGGGTCTAAGAAAGTCATAAAGTGGCCCTGCCTGAGAGAGTCTTCTTAAACTTATCCTGTAAGTCAGAGCCACAGAGCTTAGGTGGCTTATCTCTACCTGCCCTATAAGCCAGGGCACAAAGACACGTTTCCTCCTAATGTTAGATGAGCATATCATCTTCTTTTGGAAAAATAGTACACACCAGTACTTTAATAATCCCCCCAATGCTAACTTCAAATTTAAATAAAAATAGAATTCAAATAGCATTTAGTTCCAGGCATTTCCCAGGTACCAGGATGTACAACAATAGGCAAAATGAACATAAAGCTTCTAGCCTATAAGAGAATAGATGGTTAACACGTAATTATAATTAGGAGGAATGCCATACAAGCAGAAGTATGATAGAAATACTGAGTTAATCCTTAATTGAAAAACAGGTGTTGTTATTTTCAGCTTTACAAACGAGAAAACTAAGGCACAGAACAATTGAGTGGCATATCCCAAGCCTCAGCCAATCTATGTCAGGAGCAGTATTTAAATATCAGGACTCCGACTCCAAGCTCTGTGCTGTTAACTCTCTGGTCTGAAACAGTGCTCATCCCGCAGTAGATATTCAATAAATTAGACCGTAATAAACTGAAAGAGAAACAGTGGCATTTCAAAGGAGTTCATCTCTCTCAAAGACCAGCTTTTTAATCTATTTTTTCAACAGCTTTATTAAGGTATATTTTATACATCGTAAAATTTACTCATTTCAAATGTACAATTCAATGAGTTTTAGTAACTTTACCAAGTGGTGCAACCATCACCATAAATCAGTTTTAGAACATTTTCATCCCCCCAATAAGAACCCTTATGCCCATTTTCAGTTAATTTCCATTCCCATCTCTCGCCCCAGACAACTACTAATCTATTTCCTATCTCTACAAATTTGCCTTTTCTGGACATTTCATATAAATGAAATCACACAATATATAATCTCTTTTGTCTGTTTTTTTTCACTTAGCATAATGTTTTTGAAGTTCATCCATGACGTAGCCTGTGTCAGTAGTTTGTTCCTTAATATTGCTGAATGGTATGCCATTGTATGGATCCACCACATTTTTGTCTATTGATTCACGAGTTGATTGACATTTAGGTTGCTTCCAGTTTTCAACTATAATGAATAATGCTTCTGCAAACATTTGTGTACAAGCTTTTGTGAGGACATATGTCTTCACTTCTCTTGAGTAGACACTTAGAAGCGGAATCGCTAAGTTGTGCTGCAGTTTATGTTTAACTTTTTGAGAGTCTGCCAAACTATATTCCAAAGTGGCTGCTACATTTTACATTCTTACCAGCAATGTATGAGGGTTCCAATTTCTCCACATCCACAGACTCTTATTATTGTCATCTGTTTTTTTGATTATCATTCTAGCAACGGGTGTGAAGTGGTATCTCGTTATGGTTTTGATTTGCATTTCCCTAATGACTAATGATGTTGAGCATCTTTTCACATGCTCATTAGCCATTTGTATATATTCCTTGAAGAAAGGTCTAATCCAAATCCTTTGCTCATATTTTGATGAGATTGTCATCTTATTACTCAGTTGTAAAAGTTCTTTGTAAATTCTGAATACAAATCCTTTTTTTTTTTTTGGATGATATATATATTTTTTTTCCTGAGGAAGATTAGCCCTGAGCTAACATCTGCTGCCAATCCTCCTCTTTTTGCTGAGAAAGACTGGCCCTGAGCTCACATCCATGCCCATCTTCCTCTACTTTATATGTGGGACGCCTACCACAACATGGCGTGCCAAGCGGTGCCATGTCTGCATCGAGGATGTGAACCATCGAACTCCGGGCCGTCGAAGTGGAACGTGCAAACTTAACCGCTGCACCACCGGGCCGGCCCCAAAACCAAGCATGTAAAATCCTTTCTTAAATATGTGTTTTGCAAATATTTGTTCCCAGTCTGTCACTTGTCTTTTCATTTTCTTTTGTGTGTGTGTAAGGAAAATTGGCCCTGACCTAACATCTGTTGCCAATCTTGCTCTTTTTGCTTGAGAAAGATTGTCACTGAGCTAACATCTGTGCCAATCTTCCTCTATTTTACGTGGAATACCACCACAGCATGGCTTGACAAGTGGTGCTAGGTCCATGCCTGGGATCTGAACCTGCGAACCCCAGGCCACTGAAGCAGAGCACATGAACTCAACCACGATGATACCGGGCTGGCCCCTGTCTTTTCATTTTGTTAATGTTGACTTTCAAAGTATAAAAGTTTTGAATTTTGATGAGGTCCATTTTATCAATTTTACAGAAATAAATCCTTATATTTGTAGTCAATTGATTTTTGACAAATGCAATTCACTGATAAGAAGATAGTCTGTCCAAGAGGTGATGCTGGAGAACTGGATATCCACATGCAAAAAGATGAACTTAGATGCTCATCTCACACCATACACAGAAACAAACCCAAAATGGCTCATAAACTTTAATGCAAGAGATAAAACGGTAAGACTTTTAGAAGAAAACATGAAAGAGAGACTTTCAAGAACTTGGGTTACGCAAAGTTTTTTTTATCATATTCTTTAATTCTTGTCCTGATTAAACACAATATATGTACGTGTGTGTAGGTGTATGTATGTGTGTGTTTGTATGTGGTTTGTGTATATAATGAAGCTAGATAGCAAATAGCCAACCTGAGTCAAATGATAAAATATTTTACTGGGATTGTTGACTAAAATTTGAATTAACAATGACATAAATATGTTGAAAGAAAATATGCAAGGGATAAGTGGCAAGCCTGCCAGAACAGAACATCCAGAGGTTGGCAGGGAAACATAAGACAAAGCTGTGTAAATAGTAAGTTAATTCCCTTTTCAAATACTATGCAACGTGTGTACCTAATTTTCAGGCTAAGAAATGCTGATTTCAGGCAGTCATTGATTGCAGATTAAGAAGGCAATCTTCTATAGAAGGATGAATCTCTATCCGCTAAGGAGATGCTACATACTCTCATGTTTGCAATGACATCATAATGCCAACATGAAATTCTTATAGTCTATTACTTTCAACATGCGTAGGAAGAAAGAAATTATTGTTGAAGAATCTATAAACATAATTCGTCAAGAAGAAAGTTTTAGACACAAAGCCTCACTTTAAAGGCACCTTCTTCTATTAAATTCTCTAGACTGCACTTAAAATTGTTAATAGCTAACTTCATGCTCAAATTACCACTTTCACCTCCACAAGGGAAACACAAGAATATTGGCATAACACTTGGCCACTGTGCCAATCAGTGCCTTGCCTCTTCACAGCACCTGAGGGAGCCTTTGCTGAAGCCTGAATCTTGATTTTCTCTATTCAGAGCAACATTTTATTTTCAAAATATATTTCCTGGTATAATTAAAACTGCATTACTGCTTATTAATATTTCAATATCTTTTCATTATTTTCAAGTACAACTGGTTATTTATATGTCCACCTCACCCTCTTAGGAAAGGTCGTCTGTTTTTTGTTCTTTTATCCCTTACATGAGTGGTTTTTTAAATCACTGGAGCCAACAGTCAAGGAGTGGAGCCCTGCCTTACAGCATCAGACAATGGTCTTAGAATGCAATAGACACTTGCTAAGTTTTTGTTGGAATGAAGTAAATATTCATTTTTAATACTGCAGTTTTAAAATTATATTTCCTTAGCCCCAAGGTCTACTGGCAGAAAATATATCACAGAATTGATCAAATTACTAAAATAAATTCTAGGAGAGATATGTAGGTTTATAATGATTGTGATGAAGGCTAATCTGTCAAGGCTAAGAGCCAAATACCAGTGTTTTTCTTTCTTGAATACCTAGTGACATGATGTTCTCTCGTTTATTCTAAAGAGAATGCTCTTTCCTCCTAGATCACAGCCTTTATCTAAATCTCTTGGATAGTTTAAAAATCAGACTTTTTAAGTCCAGGATGAGGTGTGGACACATAGCAAGAAGTGCCCAAAACAAAATCAGCCTTATTATCATTGCTGTTGTTGCTAACATATCTAATAATCACTTCCATCTTGAAAATAAGTAGAAAGATTTACCAGCTCATCAGAATTTCACATAAATTTGAAAGAGGAATGCTACATAGTGAAATAAATGAACACAGCCTTCTTTTCAATCTATTGTGGTTGAGTAGACACTGGCAAAGCACATATGCTATAAAGTTTGCATATCAAATGAGTAAAATGGTACTTCACAAAAAAACAAGTGAATTGAAAAAAACTTTCAAAAATTCTTGTAAAATAGTTTTCTCTTGACTAAGATATAACTTAGACTGGTTCTCAATAATTTCCTCCAATACTATCTGCAGCAATCTTTTGGGTTATACCTCTCTAGCCCTTCAGCCACCTGGAAACATTAAGTCCCACCTGGAGCCTTATACTGACCTCAGGGCCTGGGCCAGTGCAGTCCTCTATAATGGAGCAATTTTTAGAAGCCTTAGACTAGTCACTTATCTGCTCAGTATCTGATTAGCCATTCTGCTGATCCTGCTCTGATATTGTAACCTAGTTTCAGGCACTAAAATTTTCTCTGGTTATTTGTAGCAAAGTCTCTATCTTGAACCTCTAAAAATTAGATCCTGGATTTTTCCATTGTGATCTTCAGTCCTACCATGGGTCCTTACTTTGTATCCCAGTTGGTGCAATACTCCCTATAATGTTCTGTGGGCTTAGTTACAGCTCTACCCTGGGAGTCCAGTCTTCATGAGCATGTCCCCAGTACATGCCAGCTGAGAGCTATGACATAGAATTCCCTCACGTCTGGATTTCCCTTATGGCCTACCATGAAACTCCTCTAGTTATAGGTCCTATGCTTGAGCTAAGTTTCCTACCAACTGTCAGTTCCTCTCTCCATCCCTTGCCTAGCATTGGCAGGACTGTTGAGATTTTGGGTTCTGGACACCCACAGACTGACCCATCTCAAATCTAATTCCAATAGTAACTCAAGTAATACCTCTATTTTAAGATTTCTCTATTCAAACCAGCCAACCATAAGTTTTAAATGCCTCAATAAATATACATCTGCTACTTGAAATTATAAAAGAAAATGCCCCATACCTGTCTGAATGAATCCTGATTTGTATCCATTAGTTGTGCCATTTTCTGGGGTCACAGTTGATGACACTGAAGAGTTTGGTTTAATAGAGTGGCAAGTAGCAGAGGATTGTCGGCTTCTACATTCTGGAAAGGAGTAAGAATCACATTATGAGAGGAGATCGATATTCTGTTAAAACTAGTGATGGGGATACAATGCATAAAATCTATAAAATAAATTGCTGCTTCTTAAGTGGCAGCCACTTTCCTTATTGAGAAAAAAAAAATCTGAGCATCTAAGAAACTGCTGAAAAGAATAAGGATTAGATATTCCACTGCATTAGAATAATGAATAGAATTTGTGTTAAATCTTATCAAACACATGAAGATGTGAAGTTTCAACTGGATTCATTTCTATAAATAAGTTAGTTAAGTTCTTCCTAACTGAAAAGAAACAAAATTTTGTCAACTGAATAGTATATTTTCCCAGGTATTACAAAGAGAGCATTATTTATTCTAAAGTATATTTAGTTCTAATTAAAATAGAAGAACATAGATGCTTAAAAGTTACCAAAGAACCTAAATAAAGTAGAAACAGCAACTGACCAGGGAACTGACAATTTGAGGCCCTCTTTAAATGACAGAAGAGCTAGAAAGAGTCCCTTTTTTTCCCTGAGAGCTGCACTCCACCCTCCCAAAGATAGATTCAAAGAGACAGGCACTTTCCTAAACTTGAATGGTCTCTATTAAAAATAGAAAGAGCAAGTCAAATAACCTGTCAGAGGGCTTTATATCTTTGGATAGCCTTCTGAACTTGGGGTATTTATCTATATCACACGTGAATTCTGAAACCTGTATGGGCCACTTGTCATTATCATAACATCCTCATTCCCTTCTCTTCCCTCTCCGGTCTGGAAGCTGACACTACCTTTCCAGCAGATAAGAGGTCCCTTTGACAGGACACCCTGGGAGCTTCTGACTAGGTAGTACTTTAAGTGCTTCTGCTTCTTTGGCTGGGTGGTGAGCTTCAAGTTAATGTGGTTGGAAAATTCTGTGAAATACCGAAATCCTCTTTCTCCACAGCCGATACAGTTTCCAGAAAACCCTGAAAGGAGGAAAACCAAAGTTACTGGTGACCTTGTAAGTTGATACAATACTTTTACATATAAAAAGCATAGAAATAGTCAGAGTCTTTGACCCAATAACTTCCTAATTTCGAGAAAATTATTCAGGGGCTGGCCCCGTGGCTGAGTGGTTAAGTTCGCGCGCTCTGCTTCGGCAGCCCAGGGTTTCGCTGGTTCGGATCCTGGGTGCGGACTTGGCACCACTCATCAGGCCATGTTCAGGCGGTGTCCCACATGCCACAACTAGAAGGACCCACAACTAAAATATACAACTATATACTGGGGGGATTCGGGGAGAAAAAAGCAGAAAAAAAAAAAAAAAGATTGGCAACTGTTGTTAGCTCAGGTGCCAATCTTTAAAAAAAAAAAAAGAAAAGAAAATTATTCAAAGGAAAAAAGCAGGTACAAAATTTTGTTAGCCATTATTTTCTAACAGTGAAAGACAGAAAATAATTTAAATTTTAAGAAATGCTCTAAAAGGATAATGGTTAAGGAAACAGAGTGGACAGTATCATTTGATAGAACTTACATAGGTGACATAAAAATATGAAAAAGTTTGGTCCCAGAGATATCCACTATGTCTTCTCCACATACTCCCTTCATAGAGAACCTGCCGGCCCTGGTTCTCTGCTCTACCCACCATGTGACCTTGCCTCCATGGCCACAGCTGATTAGACTGTGGACCAATATCTGATCCAATCTGGGACAGTCAGAATCTCTCTCTTGGAATTTTGAAATATATACAAAAAGTGTCAGTCAGATGGTACTAGCCCTTGGATTCATAAGGTTTTCTAAAAGTGGAACCCCAAGTTGAGGCTACATCAACCACGTGTCAGCCAAGGTATGGGAGAGAACAAACTAAGAACTGTGAAGAGAAGCTGCTCTGCAGATAGGAGAGCATGGACAGTGATGTGTAAACTCAGGGCACTGTCAACTTGCCAGTTTCTATCAGATCCAGCTGCACTTTCTGAAATGAGTTCCCTGAGATTCCTATTTCCTTTTTATTCAATCCCCCTTTACTCAAGCTAGCTTATTATTCCTTTAGATCTAACAGCCAAATAATTCCTCAGATTAATCAAACAAAATAAAACTTTCAGTGCCCTGCTTGGAGCAGGTGACATAGAAAGAAGAGATGGAGAAGGCTGGGAGGATGACAGGCCATGCTTTAGTTTATTGGAAATCAACTTTTCAGTCTCCTGTAACACACAGAGGAAAAGGCGAACAGGAAGAGGATGAGTTATTTTGGTTGTGAACTTACGAGGACATAACACTGTTATATAGCCAACAGACGTATAAAGAGAGAAGAGAAAGGCCATGAGGATTAAAAACAGAATATCTCACAATGACCCAATCTCAGACTGTTGACAATCAGTTCAGAGCATTTAGAAATGGTAGTCCAATTTATTATTATTTATTCAACAATTATTTATTGAGCACCTACCTATATGCCAGGCATTGTGCTAAATAAACACCGGGAAAACGGTGGTGTACAAGACATAGGCAAAAACTCTAATCAGTTACATAAAATTAGTAATTCTATGTAATTAGTTTATTAATGTCACTTTATAGAAATATAAACATCAATATAATTTCATAAATTATTTAAAATATATTCAGAGACAGATTGCATTTGAGAGCATTTGGCTATTTGTCCAATACCTTGGAGCTATAGGTAAAAAAAAAAAAAGTCAATGACTGCTTATTTCACCAAGTTACTAAAGCCATCCATCCATCCATCCATCCACCTATCTATCCATCCATGTATCTATCCACCCATCTATCCATCCGTCCATCCATCCAACAAATACTTGTATTCTACTATGTGCTAGGCACTGTTTCAGGTACCAGGTTTTCAGCAAAGAACAAAGCAGACAAAACCACTGCCTCTGTGTAACTTACATTGCGATGTGATGGAAAATTGTCTGGCTTGTGAGGCACATGTACCATACCCAAAACACAGTAAAAAGCTATAAGAACAGTTCAGCAAAAATAATTAAAAACAGTTCCAAAAAAATGAGGCTTATCTGATAATCCCAAGTAGTTTATAGAAGATTACGGTGAGAATTAGAATTAACAAATTACTGAGTTTAAGTTTTACCTTTTATCTTTTCCTCTGCCTATTCTCTGAGGTTTTTGAAAAGGAAGAGAGTGTGAGAAGCAAGAAAAGCAATGAATCTGGATAATTTTCAAAGAACAGAAACTTCACATTAATCATGAGAATTAACAATATTAAAGAGTTAAATCCTACAGTCCACTTTTAACATTCTGTATGGTTTCAATATTATTCTTGGTTCAAGAGAGATTTTTATCTGCTCAAAGTTCTCGCTGTCATTATCACAAAAAAATAACACCTCTTACAGCCAAATTACCTTTCTAGTTTTTCTGTCAATCAAGTCTTCCAGTTGCATAGTAGATTTGGGACACATGAACTGCCAAGTGGATCAATATATTTTTAAATCAATTCCCCCATAGCCTTTGGAATCTGCGTAATTTATATAAAAATTTAGACAAATTGATATTGGAGTCGACAGGGATTCTAGAATATTGGAAGTTTAAAATTTTTCCCACTATATTTTAATGCATTCTAAAATCGTCCATCCTAAGTAAGAAATGTTGGATGAATACTAACTTTTGAACAATAGAGTACTGAATACGTAAAAATCTCAATAAGATCCTTTTTTTCCTCAAAGTATGCTTTTTGGTGAGGAAGATTGACCCTGAGCTAACATCTGTTGCCAATCTTCCTCTTTTTTTTTTCCCTCCCCAAAGTCCCAGTACATAGTTGTATGTCCTAGTTGAAGGTCATTCTAGTTCTTCTATGTGGATGCCACCACAGCATGGCTTGATGAGTGGTGGATAGGTCTGTGCCCAGGATCTGAACCAGTGAACCCCGGGCCACCGAAGCAGAGCGCGTGAACTTAACCACTCGGCCACAGGGCCGGCCCCTAAATAAGATGTTGTCTAAGAAAAAACCTCTACCATTTTTTGCACTTCATGTTCACTTAGAAAAATTAGTTTAAAAAAATTACATCTATTTACAGGGCTAGAAAAGTAAGCAATGTTCCAAGTCTACATGGTATTTAATGAATATGACGGACTGGCAGAATAACTACCATAACTTACTCTTTAGAGCAAGTACTATGTGCCAGGCACTGTGCTGGATGGGTGCCTGATAAACATCATCTCATCTGATTTTACAGCCCTGCATGGTAGGCATTATTGGCCCTTTTATAAAGATGAGGAATCTGAGACTTCAAGAGGATAAGTAGCTTGCCCAAGTGCTTAAAGTACTAAGTGTCAAATCTGGGATTTAAACCCAGCTCCAATTCCAAAGCTCATATTCCTGATTACACAGGACTATGACATCTATTATTCTGATGGTGCTTTGAGTCCTTTCCATGATGTATCCTAGAAGGATTCTTCTAGTCATGAGGAATCACTGAGCAAAAAGGATTCTGAGAGATTCTTCTATGTCTGTAGTCAGAGCCACATACGAACTGTTCCACTGGATGAAACTATGATGCTTTAAAATGCTAAGCAGCAGCTTCCCAAAGTCATTCTACCACAGTTGCCTAGGTTCTTGGCTCTGTGAGGGAAAGGACTGTGTCATATCATTTTTGTGCCCCCATATCACAGCCTAGCATGATTTCTGTCACATAGCACGTTTTGAACAAATGCTGCTGAATGAATGAATGAACAAATACTTGGACCTTCTTTGCTAGTTTGGTCCAATTATAAACTTTACCATTAGGCTTCTATATTAAACCATCTGCTCAACTTCACTAAAAGAAATATAAAATGAACATTTTTTCATGAGAGTCTTATGAAAAGTGAAAATTATCACTTTGGTTCTTTTCCCATGAACCAAGAGAAGGCTTTGAACTATAATTTTAGGAAACTTTACAAAGCATGTGAAGGGTCACTTTCTGAGTCAAGATATTGATCTATGTATTTCTAAACTTTCTGATGACACCATATAATTAGGAAGAATACTAAACAAACAAAAATACACTTCACAATCAATACAATGCTTGAACTCTGTGCCCTCTTCTCTCTTTTTCCTTTTTACTGTTATTTGTACCGAAAACACCTATCTGTCCATCTCCAGTAGGAGATATTTCTGAAAAACAAAAATAACTCCAAAGAAACACAGCAGCAAAAAAGCAACAAATCTCACATGCCTCTTATTTGTCCTTTGAATTATTAAAAATAATTTAAAAAACAAATCTCCTCTTCGTTATTTACCATGATGTAGGGAAGCCATGTTGTGAAAAAAGCCCAGACTCAAAATAATACCAGAAAGTAAAACAATTCTGAGATAAAGTTATACATGTTACATCACATGTATATTCCTAGTTATTTTGGTTGAACTAATGATAAATATAATATGAGAATCACATCAATCAATGTAGTTAGGAATAATGCATGGTATGGAACAACTACCAATAACTTACAAAGTGGACATTCCACAGCCAAATAATTGAGAGTTGACTTGACATCAGGTCCAGATCAATGACTCTACAGAGAGTGAATCCTACTTTGTTTTACAAAATATTAATTTTTGATAAATCACATGCTGTCCTTTAATGCCTGGTTAAAAAAAGTCTCTTCATTAAGGCGAGTGTTTTGAGAACGAATAAAAAATGAAAGCTAATTTTTAAGAAGTTACTAAAAGAAAAAATGTTTCATACTTAAACCAAACTATATAATCCCAATTTTGTGATTTTTTAAAAACTTTAAAATAAAGTTGTATTTTTAACTGCATCTTGGAAGGAATTTTATAGATATGAATACTCACCTAAAAGTGCATTTTTTCCATGATCATCTGGTAGAAATCTCTTGTCTACAGCACACACTAGGATGTGTTCAGGAAGATTGGGAGACTTGGCTCCCACCAGGAGGAATCCTGCTGGGATGTCGATTTGTTCCATACACAGAGATACCAAACGCAAATCCTTTCCCGCTTGACAAAAACCTAAAAACCCGGAAAAAGGACACAGTGAAATGTTTAGAGAAGTTATATCTCCTTATCACCCATTTGGAGAGTAGATTTACCTGTGGGAATCACTATTAAGGACTAAATTTAAAGTCCACGTACTCCAACCACAAGATAAATCTATCTCATGTGCCCTCTGAGCAGAGCAGAAAAGACACTAAAAGGAGGTGTTTCTGACTTATTCAGCCAACACTGATGACTTTATATTTTCTGATCCACAAGTAAGCAAATGATAAATACAAGAAAACTTTGAAAAACATACGTAATTTTTATATGCACATAATATAGTATTTTTACTTTTAATGCAAATTCACTTCTCTAAATGGGGACAATCATAGCAAAGAGATGCTCTCCATTTCACATAGGAAGAGACTGAAGCTCAGAGTTTGGTAACTCATAAATGAATGGGCTAGAACTAGAAATCAGAACTGTTACATTATTTTCACTAGATATGACATGACAAGACATGATAAAACCTTACATAACCACTTTGTATATCATAATATGATACACCAATTCATTAGTTCATTATTTATTAAAAATCAATTGCAACAGATGCTGTGCTAGGCCCGGGGATAGAGTTGAACAAAATATATCTTCCTCTAAGAACTCACATAGTCATCAATTGGAAGAATGTATAAGGAACCGATAATCACAAAACAATATTACAGAGCACAGCTATTTTCTGTTGCAAAGCACCAATCTCCACTTCTTCTGGGAGATGATTAGAGTTTTTCTTGTTCTCTAATCATGTGATTCCCCTGGAGAGTTGTGATATCCCAGACTGACCTGGAGCTGGCACCTGATCCAAGTTGGGGCACTCTCATATCCGACCTTTCTGGCCATGGTTGATCCATCCAGGGGTGGGCACTTGACATAAACCAGGACAATGAAAGCCTTTTCCCTAGGAATTCTGAACATGGAGCCAGGGAAAGATTGGCTCACTTGGCTCTGTGCCAGCTCTTCCTTGCCCCGTGAGGGAAGTCTGTCAGCAGACACGAGAGGCTCAGGAGGAATGTTCTCACACTGTTTGGATCCTTGAAGCCCAGCTGTATCTACCTTTCCCATGGTTTGGTCATGAAACTTTTTGATCGGAACTCTTCCAATAACTTCTTCATTCTACCTAAGCTAGTCTGAGTTGGGTTTCTATGACTTGAAACTCAAAGAGGCTGAATAAAAGTATAATAAATGCTATTTCAGAGAGTTGTGGAAGATGGATGCAAACATCTAACCCACCACATCGTAGAACAAACCTGAGACCACCATCAATATTGCCCAATAAAAAGTGCAGAAGAACCATACTAGATTCTTTCAGTATCAATTCATATTATGATGGTAACCAAATGCCAACAAACAATTGGATGTTATCAGTTAGAATATGAGAAATAAAAAGAAAACAACATCCAAACATTGCATGAAGCTGTGGTGCATGGTTTGGATCATCAAATCTCAAAAGTAGATATAATGGAACTGGAAAAATTCAGTTAAAAAACACTAAAATGTTTGAGACAATGGAGTTCAACTATTTCAAGCTTGTAGTTTCCCTTTTAACATTAAAAAATTCAAATTTAACTTTTAGTGTTTGTGAATTGAGAAAAACATCAAAATGTTACTGTGAATTCTTTAACAATTTTAAATGAACTTGTATTTTATTATTCACAATATCATCTATATTTATTTGAAAAATAGTCATTTATACATGTGAGTCATATTATTTATTCAGCTAACAAACACTTTTTGGAGCCTATCGATACATAGAACCTCTTAAAAAAATTCTGCTGCCCCCAAGCCCATTAAGGAACAGGACTCACAGGTTTGAAAGTTGGAAACTGATGATGATGATGACGATATTGATGGCAACTAAAATTTATGGAGGCATTAACATAAACCAGGCACAGTGCTAAACGCTGTATAGATTATCTTATTTAATCCTCTCAACAACTCTAGGTAGGTACTACTATCTCTTTCTCATAGATGGAGAAATTGAGGCTCCAAAAGGTTAAAGAACTTGTGCAAGGTTACATAATGAGTCCAGTAATGTTCAGAGACATAAGACATGGGAAGTTTGCTATATAAAAACAGACAAAAAGCATTATCATTCAACTTGGCAAAAGAAAAGCTAAGAACAGTTATAATTCAGAGCTAAAACCATGAGTGGTGAACACAGACTTTTTCACCCAATTCTAAAATATTAAAGCTAGGAGGCATTTTAAAGTCCTGAAAGGAGCACTGATTTTTTTAATCAAAGGAATTATTAATTCGTGTATAGACAGTAAACCTAGAAGCATATTTCCCCTAAGAAGAAGCAACTTTATTGTGACTTGCTCCAAAAGGCAGAACATGTAAAATATCTTCCCAAAAGGTGTAGAAAATCCAGTGATGAGAGGTTCATGATTGTCTATTCATGGCAAGCAGGATGCTTGAGAAGCTATCTCTATCACTAAGAAGTTGTAATACAATCTTTCTACAACTTTGACTCATGGTATATTAGAAAGAGTGGGCTAGATGGAGATACAAGTCTGTACCAATTTGTACCAATTTGCAAATTATTAAAAGCTTTTTATTATATCAGAGCTATATTAACCTCAAGATCATCTGACATAGAATTTCCCAAGAAGTAGTTATCAAGCTCCCAGAAATTCATAAAGATATTCCACGATACTTAGGAATTATATGGGAAACACAACCAGACATCATTCCCAATTTCTAAAAACTAATAACTAATTATTCTAACATCCTACTTTTGAATGTTCTAAGGGCCTTCCATGCTACACATGTAGGAAGAGTGGAAACCAGTTGACTGAACTCAGGAGTCACTTGGTTGAACCCCATATCAGTGTGTGGTTTGATTATTACACAATTTTAAATTGTTTTTATTATCAGTCATATGTATTGATATGTTGCTTAATTTATACCCATAATGGGCTGTTGTTAATGATGGGAAGCTTGGGGAGCACTGATTGACTGATTGTGTTAATGAACACAACCATTTTACAAATGTGCCTTTGCTAGATATGAAAGTTAGATTCAATCTCAACCCCACTCATCAAATTATAAACTTATATTAAATACACCAATATGTTTCCAGGACACCAAAAAAAAAAGCAACGTTAAGGAAGAATTTTGGTGATTATAATCCAATTCGGCTCTTCATGTAAGAGGGAAAAGCCTACCTCTTTCAGCAGCATGTTATTTGCCGAGAAATTCTACCAACAGCAGCCTGAAATGTTTTCATCACATAGAGCAAAAATGCAAAAATTATAAAAAGTAAACTAGTACATCCTTTTAATCCTAAATATAGAAATTCCAAAACTTGGGTATTAGAAGTAGATTTTGACTTTTTTTGATGCTAGAAAACATTTAAATACATTTGAGTCCCCTCTTTCCCTCAAAAAAAGTATAACATTTTATTTTTGAATTTATCAACAAAACACGCTTTTTTAACACAATCAATTTAAAGTAAATTTAACAGTAATTACTGAGTGATAAAATGTAGGCATTTTTTCTCATATGCATGAATAATATCAGAGTATATTAATATACCGATCTAAAATAAATACTTTCTACTTAAATTCTTTATCATATGCCATGTAGTAACAGAATTAGTTTTTAAATTCCTAAGGGGTTCAAAAGATTATATATTACTATAAGAGAGGTTTGTGAGTCAAAGATTGGGTAACATTAATTTACTCCAATCTCTTTAGTATGTAAATGAGGAAACTAGGGCTAATAAAGTTAAGAAAATGTTCCAAGGTCAAAAATGTTCCTAGCAACCAAAAAAGGTGGAACTAGAACCCAGGTCTCTTGACTCCAAGACAGATGCTCCTTCATCCTCATTAACATCTCTCTAACACATAATGTTTTACCTTCCCTCAGTCTGATGTAGGACACTCTCTTATCACTTCTTCCTTGCCTATTTTTCCTGAGTCCTATCACCCAACTTTCCAGGCTGGATCCTGAGGGGGACTTGACACACCAGCCCTTGCCAGCAATGGGCTATGTCAGCATCCACCCATCTCATACTTGCTGATGAATCCTTAAAATTCATGGTTAAGCCACAAAGGCGATCTATGATTAGAGAGTGATATTTCTGATGAGCTTACTGAAAGCAATACATTGCAGCAAAAGGGAGATTAAGGGGGGAAAGTACAATTTTGGTTCTGGACTAAATAGGGATAGAGTAAAGAAGACACAGTCATTGTGGAGAGTATCTGAAGAAAGCAAGCATTTCTATGGAAGAAAGATGATTTCCGAGTGATTTCTGTGGTATATGGAAAGCTATACAGTCCATTCAAATTAAGAAGCACAAACAGTTTTTAGTACTACAGCCTTTCAGGGTTCTCTCACTTATGATATGAGGACACCTACAGGTCAACAGTAATAATTATTCAACAATGACTGGATTCTATGAGAAGCATGTTTCCTCAAAGAAGGAAGAAGCAAGACTTCTCCTCCTAAAATTTTTTTCAATAAGTGTTTGTGACAATGAAAAGAGAAAATGTCCTATTTTATACTAAAAAACCTACAATGATTGGAGTATTAAAGGGGCACAGGAACCAACTGAAATTGCTCCCCATGACCAAAATGGGGAAAATTTGAGCAACAAAATAGTGTTGGATTATATCCAAAACATAAAGTAAATATCCAAGAATTCATAATGATATAAATAAATGACTGAACAAATTAATAAATGGCGGGGGGAGGGAGACAAATTGCCATGCAGAAGAATTCCAAGTTATTTAAGTAGATACTCCACCCTCAAGGAGGTGGAGCAAACTCCCAGTTCCTTCAGCGTGGGCTGCGTGTAGTGACTTCTTTCCACAGCATGGAAAGGGGTGGGGGTGAGGGGACAGTGGAGATAACACTGCCTCAGCCAGGTGATTTAGGTCAACATCAACAGTCATAAATCATGGATAGTATGCACCCTTGATATAATATGATGAAAATGTCACTTTACCTCTGTGATCTTCCTCCCCCAAACCCATAACTCCAGCCTAATCAGGAGAAAAACATCAGACTAATTCCACTACAGGGTCTCCTACCTGACCAATAATTTCTAAAACTGTCAGGTTCATCAAAAACAAGGGAAGTCTGAGAAACTCACAGCCAAAAGTGTAAGGAAACACAACAACTAAATCTAATATGGTATCTTGGATAGGATTCTGGAGCAGAAAAAGGGCATTAGGTAAAAACTAAGGAACCCAAATAAACCATAGACTTTAATTATTATTAAAATTAATAATAATATAAGATGTTAATAGGGGAAACTGTGGGGATATATAACACTCTGTACTATTTTCTCTCTTTTTATGTAAATTTAAAACTGTTCTTATAAAAATAAAACTTATTTTTTAAATGTTCTATTTTATCTTCCTGTTTTCTCGTTACTCACTAACACAAGCCACATAGGCAATTTAATAAACAGGAAAGAACAGGAGAGAAAGAGAAGGCAAGGCTGAGTCCTAGACCAGGGTCAGGAAGAAATCAATTCAAGGCCAGAAATGGTTGCAAAATCAAGGAAAAGTTCCTAAGTTCAATTTGTAGTTATTCTGAGAATACACTCACCTGCCAAGGGTCTGGTCTTTTGCTGTGATATCTAGTAACTGACTGTTTTTTTCCAAACTCTCATTGTTGGGATTCAGATCAGCTAATTATATACAAAACATATCCTCAGGGATCCCCAACTCAGAAAAAAACATCATGCAAGGTGCAATATTTAGTTTTTTGTTTTTTTAAAAAAAACTATTGCAAGTAAGCTCCGTTGTTTGTAAAGAAGAATGGGTAGCTAAAGAATCTATGAAATGTGATTACATTTCAAGACCTATAGGATCCAAATATCTGGTGTATCAGATAGTTCTATTTTCCCACGACTAGAAATATGTCAGATTATTAATATGATAAAGATCAAATATTAAATCTCAATTAAAACCTCAAACAAAATAAAAAGAAGCCCTGCTAACCCCCTCTAGGGTAATTTTTAATTACATCTGAACTAATCCTAGAGAAAAGATAGGATCTTTCTTTGAGAGGCTACGGAAGATCTGGGAAAGAGTACCCTAAAGGAAGGATCTAAGCCTGTTTACTGTACGCAAGGAAAGATAGGTTATCGATGTGGGCATACAAATAACAATCGGACAAACATGCCCCTAAATAGTTTCATTTTCTGAGAGTAATACTGAAACGCCGCCTTAAAACCAAGACTCTTGCAGCAAGTGATTTTAATTTTAAAAAGTAATAATAGGAGAGGGCGCTTCTTTGTAAACTTCATCTGCATTTCCTTAAGAAAATAGCCAAGGTTTTCACTTCAGAGAACCAGGTTTGCATTTTCCAATTATCTCTAACTTGAAGGTTACACAGCAATCTAAATGGGGGGAGGGGAAAGTTTACTGACACAGCTGTAAACACAAACTAAAGTAATCCAAGCAGTATTGGGAAGCCTGAGATTCTGTTGCCCTTCACCCCTTTGGACAATCAACTGCCTCCCAGCAGGGTAGGAACCTACACGATTCCAATAATTTACATAAGAAATTAGCAGCCAAAATTTACATCTGAATGGCAACCCCCAGAAGCCCATCAGGTGTTAAGTATCTGCTTATCTAAATTGCCTCTAAAAATAGCTTTACCTTCCTTTAAGTCTTGGGTAAATAGAGGATTTCCCATGAAGAGAAGGTGGTATGCTGAAGCCAGTCCGGGCAGTAATTATATCGCCCTATTTCACTGTCATTTTTATAAGGAAAATTTCAGAGCTGTTCTGTTTTTGAGTGAGAGGACTCTTAGAACTACCTTAGAATGAGCCAAATGGAAAGAGCTATGGACAAACTATAAACTATCAAATTAGAAAATATGCTTTTAGTTTTTGATGGCCACCCTCAGGTGAATTAACAAGGGAAAACAAATAATGGACATGTAATTAACTATAATAAACCAAACTGGCTGATGTAGGAATCTAAGTGGAGGACTAGTGTTTTCAGGTTGTCTTGAAGTTTGAATCTTGTGCTTGGGTGGGATAGTTCTTTTTTCTCAGAAAAACTATATGTCCAAGTTTTTTCCTTTATTTCTAAAATAACTATTACCCTTTCTTATACTTTACAGAACCGCTGCAGCGTAAGAGTCACGTCCTCATGTTTTAAAGTTCAAGACATACTCGCTATCTGCTAGATCACTGAGTGTCCATCTTGGTGAGTGTTCAACAGCTTTCCATACCTGGTTATAAACAATGCCAGGGCCAGATACCAAACTAAAAACATACCTAGAGCACAGGAAAAACAGGGGAACCACTTCTCTACTTTTTGGTATAAAAATTGATATTTCAAAATTCTCCTCTAAAGCTTTTACTCTGGTTCTATTTAATTCTTAACATATAACAAGATTCTCAGTAACAATCCGACAATATTTTAAGCACTATATCAACATCCAGTTGTTATTTGATAAATATGAATTGACTGATTAATTATATAAAAAGCATGAAAATGGATACAAAACAGCTAAGTAAACCTAATGCCAGTTACCTTCCACACCTCTACAGGTATAAAGGTCTGTATTACGTCAATAATAAGTAAATTGATATATATTATATAAAGTCTGGGCAAAAGAAACCAGTGACAAGCGGAAGCAGATTCATAAGGAGTGATGAGCTAGAAGCAAGTCCAACTCAAAGAGCAGTAGTACTTAATTGCTAGAGACTGGCAGTGAATCAGGTGCCGATAAGCTACTAGGAGGATTATTCGAGTCTCCTCAACCCCTAGGTAGGGGATTTTGAGGCCTTTACAGTTTATCAAAGTCTCAAAAGAGAGACAGAGAGAGAGAAAGAAAAGAAAAAAAAAAGTCAAGAGAAAATAAAACTTTCAAACAGTGCAAACTCATTTATCTGGCTTTGCATATTTGAATCTCTAGTTTATCACCAAATTATTTGCACTTCAAGCTTTGTAGGGGAAATGTCTTGAAATTTTACCATTCTCCCCACTGCCCCCAAGATTTTCATGCATTGAAATCACCCCAGGTCCAAGTTAGTCTGGGTATAAAAGTTGCACTCTGCCTAATATGGATAAAGAAGAATCCATATACTAATTAGGTCAAGATGGTCAGCAAACTGTGCTGTATATCACTAAATGGAGGGAAGACAGTATAATGTGTGACATTATCAAAACCCTGAAATACTAAAAATGTTTTATATTAGGATTTTCTTTTTAAAAGTGCGCTTAAAGCCTTGGTAGAAGAGGAGGTTGACAAAATAAATAAAATGAGATTATCAAAATACGTACATTTTTATCTTCTATAGATAACAATATACTAGATGGAAATATACTAAATATACAATATAAATATACAATATACTAAATGGAAAAGGTAAATATAAAGCATTTGTTATCTCTACTGTTTTGAGGTTGGAACAAAAAGAAGTAGGAAAAGAGAACACTGAAAAAATTCCTAAAATAGTAGCATTCCTGCAGGAAGTACCTGGAGCACTGGAAAAGCCCTGCCCTGGGTCTAGGCTTGCCTTTGCCACATACCATCTCAAGAAGTTGTTCCAGTGCTGTGAATTTCAGTTTCTTCATCTATAAGATGGGGTGATAATACTTGTCTTTCTTACAGACACCTGCTATGAAGTCATAGGAGATAACGTGTGTGAGAGCATAATTATTTCTCATTCCTTTCTGTAATTACTGGTTTCCAGCCTTGAGTACCACATGTAATGATTGGAAACTAGTCAGGCAATACTACAGGGATTTAAAAAAACAGAACTGAAACCCACCATCTGTAGTGCAAGACCCTTCTGGGGCAGGTTTTTGTGAATAGGGAATTGGTGGGCTATTCGAATCAGACATTTCTTCATCATCTTCGTCATCTTCCATTTCATTAACTGTTAGATTGCTAGAAAAATCCAGGCTTCCATTTTGAGTGTAGCGGTGTACCAAATCTTTATCCAGATCTTCCACCTTGGGTTTTACATCTGGGTAAACAAATAAATCATAGCTAATTTAATTTCAAAAATGCTTGTGGAAAAATAACCAAAAGAAAAATTCATAGTTCTGAAAGACTATCCGAGGACAGGGAGACTAGCGTTTTCTAACACTTACTCAATTTATTTCAGAGGTCCCCAGATTTGGAATTCCCACTTCTTTGAAAAGAAGTCTAGAAATGTGGGGGATTAAGAAACTTACCTGCAGATGAGAAAGGATGCTGGTCAGGGTCCAAGTACAGCTGGGAAAAAATTGGTCGTGGTACCACACTACTACATCTGAGAGAGGCTTCTATGGAGTTGTGGAGAGCTTCTTCAAATCGAGCAGATTTCAGTTGCCCAGCATATGAATTCCCCATGGTCTACACCACCCCCCCAAAAGAAAAAGAGGAAGAGAGGAGAAAAGTGATATAGTTAGAGGGCTATATGTCTGCAAAGAATACGTATAGCTGATATCAACTACACCCATATATCTTGTTAGGATAAGAACTATATGAACTCTACTATATTTCTTTTTTTTTTTTTTTAAAGATTGGCACCTGGACTAACAACTGTTGCCAATCTTTTTTTTTTTTTTTCTGCTTTATCTCCCCAACCCTGCCCCTGTACACAGTTGTATATCTTAGTTGCAGGTCCTTCTAGTTGTGGGATGTGGGAGGCCGCCTCAACGTGACCTGAGGAGCGGTGCCATGTCGGCGCCCAGGATCCGAACCCTAGGCCGCCATAGCGGAGCCCACGAACTTAACCACTTGGCCATGGAGCCGGCCCCTCTACTATATTTCTTAAGACAGTTTGTATAAGTCATCTGTTATATCACTTTTGCTGACATCACAAAAGTCTTTACAGTCCAAAACTATTTTTAAAAGCCTCTTTAAAGGATGTTGTATCTGAGAAACAAAGAGTAATAAATGCTTTAAGTCAAGGTTCTCCAAACAGTAGATCAAGACTGATTTGTCAATCATGAAACCCAACATGGTGACATAGGGCCATTCTTCCTCCTTAAAACTGGTGGGCTACCATAACCCCATACCAACTCTATCAGTGGTTTCAGAGTAAATATTTAATTACTTCTTTCTCTACTAAGATCCTATTACCCTAAGGGAGAAAAAAGATTCTTCTCTGGAAAAAGAATGAAAGCTTTATAATAATATATTTAATTGACAAACTCCTGAAAGCAAGATTTGAGCCTTTTAAACTCAAAGAACTCATTTATGTATTGCTTGTATTTATTTAAAAAAACATTGTTGTTTCTTTTGTTTCATCTGAATCACAATCTTATTTAGGATCCTTCAGGAAAATATAAAGAAGTTTTGAAACCATAGCCTTTACTTCTCATAGCTAATATTTGTATAGTACTTGCTAGTTACAAACATTTCCATGTGTGTCAATAATAACTACAATTCATTGGATGCTAACTATTGGCTATACCAACAATTCTCAAAGTATGGTCTGAGATCCCTGAGACCCTTTCTGGGGTCCAAGAGGTCAAAATTCTTCTCAAACTATTACTAAGATAATATTTGCCTTTTTCACTCTCATTCTCTCATACGTGTACAGTGGAATTTTCCAGAGGCTGCATGATGTATGACAATACTGAATGCAGAAGCAGACAGACTACTCTTCTCACTAACTTATTTTTAGAAAATAGCTATTTTTCATAAAATATGTTATTTATGTTGATATATAATGGGTTTCTTATTGTTAATTTTTAAAATTAATATTTCTTAAAATTCTTAGTTTTAATTTCTAATACATATAATCCACATAAACAAAACTCAGTAATTTTTAAGAGTATAAAAGGATTCTGACATTATGTAACCTACACAGAATTCGAAATATATTACGATGTAAATCTGAAAGCTATATAAGGTTATAATCCAATGTTTCTGTAATAAAAAATAAAAATAGATAAATAAATAAATAAGCCATACAATTCTTATGCTCATGCTCTGTGAGCATAAGAAGAAAGGAAATGCAATAAGCAAAGTTTTAATGACATTGCCCCGTTCTTACTTTTGCATAGGAATTACACTGCTCTATTTGAGACAGTCAGTATTTTAAAATGTTAAAACGTGTTTCCTAAAATAAAAGTTTATTTTCTACTACCAAAAAATAAAAAAAAAAATTTTTGTAAGTGTTCTGAGATTAAAAGTCTGAGAACTGTTGGGCTAGACAATATACTAAGTACTTTATAAAAATTATTTTACTTAATCCTCAGTATTCTTTTTCTTTTAAAGATTGGCACCTGAGCTAGCAACTGTTGCCAATCTTTTTTTTCCCTGCTTTTTCTCCTCAAATCCCCTCAGTACATAGCTGTATATATTTTTTTTAGTTGTGGGTCCTTCTAGTTGTGGCATGTCGGACGCCACCTCAACGTGACCTGCTGAGCGGTGCCACGTCCGCCCCCAGGATCCAAACTGGTGAAACCCTGGGCTGCAGAAGTGGAGCGTACGAACTTAACCTCTCTGCCATGGGGCTGGCCCCAGTCCTCAGTATTCTGAAGTAGGTATGACCTCTTCCCACTTCATAGATGAAAAAACTGAGGCTTGGGGAAGCCAAGCGACTTGCCCACTGTCACTCAGCTGATAAAGGGTCAGAACCAGGACACAATATTTAGCTGTGTGACGACAAATCCCACACTCCTAGAATACAGTCTCAACTTGGGTATATCTCATTTCAAGAAAGGCAGTTTCAAGAATATCTCAGTCCCACTTATCCTATCAAGGAGAGGGATATTAAATTTCACCTGCAACTCCACCTCTGACTGACCCCCTGGAGCGAGTCGGTGGAGGACTGGTTGAGAAGAACCCTGAGTATGTATCTGGGCTCAGGGGGAAAAGGAAGCCAAGATCCACTAGTGACGACTCCTGAGCAGAGACGAGGCACATCACAGCTCTGCTCTCAGGTTTCCCAGAATCAGATGCATGAGCTCTGTAGGAGATTTTGGTGGCCCTGAGCTGCCATATATAGCAAAGAAGGCTTCTTACATGATTCCCGGCAGCAGTGAGTAGGATGCAGAGATTTCCACGAGAGTGGCTGAGCTTATCAAAGCTTTGTTAGCGATTCCTATGATTTGGAGGAAATGCTGGAATAATATTTTGGCATCTTTCTCATAATAGGTAATAAGAAACTAAATGCTATGGATTTAAATTACTAGCTTCCTTTCCAAAAGAAAAATAATTTGTAATTATCTGAGGTAATTAAACTTACTGTAGTAATCGTTTTGCAATATATCAAATGATTATGTTGTACACCTAAAACTAATACAATGTTATATGTCAATTACATCTCAATAAAACCAGGAAAAATAAATTACTAGGTTCCTTTTTTACAAAAAGTACATACCCAAAAGTATGTGTCCAATACCTAATTAAAAGTTGTAAGCAGAAGGAAATCAACAAAGAGTGTCAAATAAAATTTTCCTGAAATACCAAGTTTTTATCCAAGCTCCTAAAATTCCCCACCAATACAACTATAAATATTAAAATTTTCTAAAGCTCAAAAGCAATTTATTTTTCAACAGAACCCACACATGATCAAAACAGGGTACAGGTTGGAGGAGAAATATGCTGTGTCACTAGTTTGTGTATCTAAGTCAAAATTCAACAGCCATTTCACTTTTTTTCTTTGCTGAAGGGAGAAAACTACTAGGAATTAGCACAGTCATCCATGAGATTTCTTATCCACGGAGAACAATGGAATAACTTCAAAGGTGGACCTTTAGCCTTTCTCCACATCACCAAATGCCTGGAAATCTTGCCTCTTCTATGTGCTCAACAAGTTTTATCTTCCTTTCATCACTGAAAACCTACATTCTCCAAGAGATCTCTTTAGTTTAATATAGAACTGCCCAGTTACACATGGAGGATTGCATAATCTCAATCCCTTCGATTTATAGTTTAACGAGTAATACGACAGATATATATATATTTAATATATACATGTCAAACAAATTGTGCTGAATAAAAATATTAAGTCAACATAAAAATGGACAGTCGAGTTTCACCATCATAGAAGACATACATAATCCTACAAGAGCACTAGCAATACTCAGATGAAGACAAAGGAAGGAACTATGAACAGATTTAGGAGAGTAAAAGAAAGTGGCTGACTATTCCAGATGAAAACATAACTCGGCATTTTTTTTTTGTAATAAGATTGGCACCTGCACTAACATCTGTTGCCAATCCTTTTTTTTTGTTTGTTTCCCCTTCTTCTTCTCCCAAAAGCCCCCTGGTACATAGTTGTATAATCTAGTTCTGATTGCCTCTGGTTGTGCTATGTGGGACGCTGCCTCAGCGTGGCCTGATGAGCAGTGCCATGTCTGCGCCCAGGATCCGAACCAGCGAAACCCCGGGCTGTGGAAGCAGAGCACACAAACTTAACCACTCAGCCACGGGGCGGCTCCTGGGCATGTTTTTTTTAAAGATTTTATTTTTTTCCTTTTTCTCCCCAAAGCCCCCCGGTACATAGTTGTATATTCTTCGTTGTGGGTCCTTCTAGTTGTGGCATGTGGGACACTGCCTCAGCGTGGTTTGATAAGCAGTGCCATGTCTGCGCCCAGGATTCGAACCAACGAAACAGTGGGTTGCCTGCAGCGGAGCACACGAACTTAACCACTCGGCCACGGGGCCAGCCCCCCTGGGCATGCTTTTTTAATAATGATAATAATAATAATAATGTGAAGAACTACAGAACTGACTGCAGACCTCTTTACTGCTGAGTATGGAGTTCTTCCCTTGACAGTTCAATGCCACCCAAAGAAGGGCAGAGTTCAAAGGCTGAAGCCTTTTAGTGCAATATATTCTTAATATAATTTGTTGTTACTCGATTCTGACTCCTACCGACCCTGTGTACACCAGAGTGGAATCCCGCTCGGTCTTTTCATGCCATCCACTCACCTTGTAGCGATGTATCAGACAACGCTCCACTGCTATTTATAGAGTTTTCAAGGCCAATTTTTTGGAAGTGGGTGGCCAGGTCCTTCTTCCTAGTCTGTCTTAGCCTGGAAGCTCCACCGAAACCTGTCCACCATGGATGACCCTGCAGGTATTGGAAATACTAGGGCCACAGCTTTCAGGATCACAGCAACATGCAGCTGCCACAGTATGACAACCAACAGACAGGTGGTGTAGTTTTCTGACTGGGAAACAAACCTGGGCTGTCGTGGTGAGAGTGCCGAATCTTAACCACTAGACCACCAGGGCTAGCTTCTCAACATCATATGCCATCATATTTAGGGTAACTGAAATTATTGGCACTATCCACCTTGACTATTGGCCTTCCTTTCCTCTGAATCTCAAATAGCCCGCAGTGCCTGAGATAACATACCACACCCCTGAAAGTAAGTATGAACAAATCTAACTTCAGGTCAGAAAATGGAGAAATACTTTCCAGAATCAGTTGCTAAATAAAATACAACAAGAAAGAAGACTTGTGATTTCCATATATACATACATATTTTATGTATCTGGCTGACATTAAGTTTATGAGACTGCATTATATTGCTTTTCCATGTTTTCTTTTATTATTGCGAAATTGCAAAAGGACAAACTATATTAAATGTTTTGTTATAGCAATACAGACACTCGTGATATTGAGGAAATCTCTAAGAAAGGGATGGTACATGGTATGGGCTCTTTCTGCACTACTAACGAATTGCTCAGAATGCAAGAGGGATCAAATACAAACCACCATGACACTGTGGTTTGGTGCCTTTCTGCACCAGCTTTTTCCCTTTTCTACAGAAAGATAACAGAAGAAGGGCAGGAGTGAAACAGGAAGCTTCTACCACTGGAGGCTTTAGGAATAGGGACTGGAGAAGTCACGAAAGGAGCAGCTGGGGAAGTAGGTGCCTGCTAATGCCTCCACGGCCTCTCCTTGATTCTCCTTTTTCTGCTGAAACGGAAAGGAGAAGCAATACACTTTAGGGAGATTCCTCCTTTATCTGTAATGCTTTTATTCCTTTTTTGTCAAATGGATCATGGTTAACAATTACTGTATTGTTAATTCAGTAATTACTTTTACAGTAATTAAGTACACAGGACACAGAGAAAATTTTCCTTTAACTTACTCCCCAAGGATTTTTTACAGTTAAAGCATCAGATCAGATTTCAGAATACATATGCTTATTTTTCAAATGTTAATTTTAAGTTAAATGTGAAGCACATATCACACCAGTAGGCACCTAACAGGCGGATGACGTAACAGTACGGCTGCTATTATTATTACTGGTGGTGGTGATGGTAGTTGTCGTCGTCATTGTCAAGAAATTTGAAAGGAAACATTCTTCTTTGGACAATTATAAGTAACACGGAGAGTTTACTAACTGCCAGCTCACTATTACTGCCCCCGTTTTCAAGAGAACTGAAGCCCAGAGAAGTTAAGGAACGTGCCCCAGTCTCACTAGCGAACAGCAAAGACAGGAGTGGAATCTAATCAATTTGGCTACAGCAGCAGCTCTCTTAGGCTATCTTACTCACCTACGCCATTCAGCTGTTAAAACACCTACCATAATGACCTAATTGGGTAAATGGATACTCTGTAAAGTATTACTAAATTACCAAGCCAAAAAAAAAAAAAAGGAAGAAGATTATTGTTTGCTGATTCGTCCTTGTCACGGCTGCCAGACAAGGCCAAAAAGGGAGTTTTAACTTAGGATATGGGGCTAACAGGCACAAAACCAAGCAACAATTTAAAAAATCAAAACAAAATAAAACTACTACCCCCCTAAGTAAAGAAAAAAACCCCAAACCTCACTGTAAGTGTTAGACGACAGGGAAGATGAACAGAGGATAAATTACTTAACAAAGAATAAGTAAACACACACTTACACACACACACATACACCAGGGGAGGAGGCTGCCCTTAGACTCCACAGCATCAGATCAGTTGGTGCATGTTCCCTGATTCGAGGAATTCTCTCCCCTGCACCCTTTTTCTCCCCTTTGCTTCCCATGTTAGAAGACAGTCATGTTTCATTAATTTATTATGTGGCAAATCTAGAAATCAAAAACATTCTTATCAACTCCCTAAAATATTAGGAATGTTTATACAACTCTTCTTAATTTCCTCCTATCTTTCCCATTTCTAAAAGAAGTTTTTAGTAAGGACAAGAGAAAGTTTTCTAAAGCTCCAATGATAAAAAGAAATGCATTTGAGAATGTCTCTTCCTCGTCTTTCTTCTCACACCAGTTTAAAAAGAAATACTAGATTTCAGATATTGCCCAATCTCTTACCTTAAAAAAGTTAACACAATTTAATTTAAACTTTCCTCCTCTGTCCATGGCAGAACACTTAATTTAGGTAGGTAGAAGTCACAAGAAAAAGATTATGATATTGATAATTTGATATGAATTTACCAGAAATTAAAAAACCCCTTTTTAACTTGTAAAGACAATATCAATGCAAGCATAAAAAAAGCTGGGAAGTACATACAATAAACTGTTAATAACATTTATCTATTGATGGTGGGGTTGTTTTTAAATTATCTTTCTTTTTCCTTATTGGTATCTTCTAATTTTTAAAGTAATGAACGCTAATTACAACACAATACAATAAAGGAAAAGGAAAATATCATATAGTAACTGAGCTAATCCCAACTCTATGACTATCCTTGAACAAATAGTTTTAAAAAATAGACTTATCACTCAAAAAGATGGTAAGAACAAGTGAATTTGCAAAGTGAGCGCCCCTCCACCCCTTGCTGGTACTTCAAGATTCCAAGGAAAATAAAATTCATCCCAGTGCTTAGACTGAGAATCTTCCATTAAGAGTTGGAGTTTCTACAATTGCCTTCTAGTATAATACTCCAAACTCTTTTCCCCCAGTTATGATACACTTGTACTGACCCAAACATCTCCCTCAACAAGTTCCTCTTTTGACTAAGTATAAACATTTTCAGAGTACTGCACTTGAGCTATTAATAAAAGCTGACTTTTAATGCCAACTATCGGGAGAAGATCAACATCAATTTTTAAAAAGTATAAAAAAAGGATTGCCACAGTTAGTGACAAGAAAGAACAAGAAAAACAATGGTTTTTAAAAAAATCACGTGCATGCTAAAAGAAAAGGAATTTATCTATGACACTACTTTAGGGTTGCCTGGTCTTAACTGCAAGTAAGGTAGATGGGGATATATATTTTTAAAGTAGTAATTCATTTTTTAAAAGGTTTCAAATTTGTATTTCCAAGCTCTGTCTACTGAAAATTCCAAAAAGCAATAATAATTCAATAACGATATACACTTCCTAGTACCATGATTGTGGTTTCCTAACAGCATCAGCACTGAAAAGAATCAAGGCTCCTTGAAGGTATGGCCAATTCCAGGAAATACACACAATAAGCCTTGAACATCCTGTGCCCCAAAGCAAAGAAGCTATCAAAGACTAATGGGTCATGTCAAAAGACACAGGAGTCAACATGAAGGGTTCCCATGGGCCAAGAACTAGAGAAATTGAACACAAAAGAGAATAAATGCAATGGACTGAAGAATATTTAAAACAGAAAAACTCATGAATTAATTTTGCTACTCAAGAAGAAAAAGACAGCTCTTCTTGGAAAAAAAAAACAAAACCAAAGTACCTAATTGAACACTACTAAAAGGAAAAGGAAAGAGTGAAGCATTTATCCTGCTCTTCCCGTACTTCAAAGAAACCAAATAGTCCTAGTTATTCAGAGTTTTTATTTTTTTAATGAAGAATTCCACCTAATAAATATGGAAAGAATGACGGAATTTTAAAATTACCACTCTGTCACCCTTAATGCAAAATTCATTTAGGCAATGATAATAAGTGAAACCATTAGATAAAAGGTTGATGGGGAATTTTATAATGAAGGGATCAGACTGTCACCTCCTGGACCTACCGATCAACTTTAGCATCACTAAAAGTGTGCCTCCCCATGGGAGACGATATGAAGCACACGCACTACTTAGGAAGTATTCCTGCCAGATGCGCAATGACTGTGGTCAAACCTCTAGAGCTAACTTCCCACTTACAGGATCAAGAAACAAGTTAAATGACACCACAAGAAAAGCAGACTCAGAAAGAGGGACAGGTAGACAGAACAACTGATCTTGTTTCTGCACAAGCCAAGATTACCTAGTGTGCCAAAGATGGAACTAGGATTCAAATTTAGACTCAAAAGCCTAGGGTTTTTCTTCCCACTAACACACGCTATTTGAAATTTTAAGAAGGTGAGAGTGAAGATGATATATTCTGTTTGTGGTGTATGTCTGTAGTTATTTTTGGTTGGAGTTTTTTTTAAGGCATAATGTGTGCCAGGCACAGTACTAAAAAGACAACTTTGCATAACTTGTCAGTTTTTTGTTACCTTTTTCTCTACAGATGATGTCACTCACTTTCTAAACTTTAACAATCATCCACCCAACAAGGCAGCATCTATACGAATCCTACTATTGAAGTGGTTAAGCACATAAGCTCTGGAGTCAGATGATCTTAATTCAAATCCTGCATCCACTACCCTGTGTGATGCTGGGTAAGTTACTTAGTCTCTCATCCATAAAATGGGGTAATATAACCAATATCATAGGTTTCTGGAGAATACACAAGATTTTATACACATATTAAGTTTTTAGAATAGTGCCTGGAACAAAATAAATGTGCATAAAATGTTAGAAGTAACAGTAGAGTTTTGCTTTTTTTTAAGCATTGTGCTACACTGAGTATACTAAGAAAAGTAAGATGCACTCCCTCCCTTGTATGTGTTGGGCACTACAGTAGACTCTGGGACATTGGTCTAGGAACAAATGACCACCGATGTAAAAGTTCCAAAAGCTGCTATTTGGTAAGATATACAATTAATTTATTAAGAAATCTTAAAATCACATACACAAATCATTATTGTTCCTTACTGCTATCAGATTCTTCAACTTCATATAAGAAAATTATTTGTTACAGGCATCACTGCATACATGTTCTTTCTCTATTAAAAATATTCACTGATAAGAGTGATAATGTGTGACTACTAGACAAAGAAATCAAACATAGTTCTTGCCAGTTCTTGTGGAGTCTATAATCCGAAATTTAAAACAAACACATGGGGCCAGCCCGGTGGCGTAGTGGTTAAGTTTGCACACTCTGCTTCAGTGGACTGGGTTCACAGGTTCGGATCCCAGATGTGGACCTAGCACCACTTGTCAAGCCATACTGTGGCGGCATCCCACATAAAATAGAGGCAGACCGGCACAGATGTTAGCTCAGCAACTATCTGCCTCACAAAACAAAAAAACAAAACAGATATTCATGGTTCTCTCTTTTATGCTCTTTTTGCATTTCATTTATTCTTTTAAATTGATACTTGTCATTCTCAATTATAATTAATTGGGTCTGGTATTTGTCTGACTCCTCCAATAGATTGTAAGCTCTTGGGGGCAAATATTTTGTTTACAACTGGAATTGAGTTAAAAAAAAAAGGAATACATTGAGCTTTTTTGTGTGTCTTATCCAATTATACATTAAACTGGCCTGAATAGCTCTCACTTCCCAAGAACATTCCACAAAAGCACAAAACTAACGATGCATTCAAAACAAGTGTTTTATTTCATTTTTATTCATCCTCCTTGCTGAAAATCTTTAGGAAATGTAAACAGATTAAAAGACAAAATTTCCAGCCTCTTTTTATAGTTTTGTTCATCTAAATCTGGATGAATCTTTTGACAGTTTCTGAAGTCAAAAGTATTTTAGATACTGAAATAAAAACCTACCCCTAGTAAGTCTTTATTCTAAAATTAACCATTTTTACCAATATATGTACAGATACGTAACATGTCTTAAGTTGTTATAGAAATAATTACTGTAATATGCCAACTAATTTCACAGTAATTATTAAAAACTGTCATGATTAAAAGATAAAGTACAATGGTATTTTTCCTTGTAACAAAGAGTTACATGTTACTACTGGAAATCTTTACTTTCTCTCTTGAAATACCAGAAATTCTTCTGTAAAATAAACACATCTCGTCAAGACTCTCTGGAACTAGTATAATTACCAGAGGCAATCCCTGTGTAAGATCAAAGAGGCAAAACAATAACAGGCAACGTGTGACCTCTACCATGTCACCAGAGACCAATTTTTCAACAGGGAGAAGAGTCAATAATCCAGAACAGAAAACATTAAATAACGAGAAATGCTCCCAAAGTGTGGTTTACCACATCCATCAAGGCTGCCATAGTCGGAGAGTTCAGAGTCTCTATGGTCTCAGAGAACAAACTTCTGGGGATATATCACAACAATCATTAAATCTGCATAGAACACTGGCAAAAACCAATTTCCCAAATGCAGAGAAAATATTAAATTTCACAAATTTCAAAAGATATTACAATTCTCCAAACTTCATTGGATGCTTCAAAAAATAAAAGGGGAAATGCACAATAGACTATTTTTCACATAACATTCACCTAATTTCTCTTATTTACCTATCCCCATTTAATTTTCCTAAGAAGTTGTTTGCAAAGTGGGCTATGAACATTAACTAGATAAATATAATTAACAATAACCCAGACTTTTGCAGGTTTTAGTTTAATTTAGTTTTGTTTCGGTAATACTGGGTCACCAAATCCAGAAACAGGGTTTTGGTCTCCTTTGTCACGTATCTGGAATTGTAAGTGTGCAAAGAGGGGTAAAGAAATTCCCATTCATGGTAATTACAGTAAAATAGAAGTACATTTAAAATTGACTTTTAAAAGGCAACACAGATAAAGTTGTGCCTGATTGTTTTTCTTAGCTACTACTGCCAAACAGCTGTCTTCTTTCAAAATCAGATGTGAGTTAGGGAACTGAACAAATGTATCTGAATTATTTAACTTGCAAACACCCATTCCACTGGTAATTCAGAAAGTAGTCAAAGAGGGACTTAGCTTAAAAGAAAAAGTGCTGGAAATTCAAAGCAACTGCGAACATTCTGTTCTTATATGGATTTGTTACTCCCGCCGCCTTCATCTTTCCACTCTATCATCTGCCCCTGTCTTTCCATCTTCTTATCTTATTAACATTGCTAATTGTATTTGTCAGTTTTGCCACAATTTCAATGCTACTTAACCAGCTGTGGGTTTTCTCTAGGCAATTATCAGTCACTACACTTAGGTTTCTAAATTAGTTGTTGAAAGGCACTTTAACCTTGAGGAAATAAAGCACACTGTACACTAAGCCTTACATTTATGTGTATGTTGCTTTAAAATGAGTAATTATTAAAAAGGATTGAAAAAATCACACACAGAGGTAATTCACAAATATTGTAAATTTATAAATTAATAAGAAAATGCTTATACTAGTCATAATTTTATCTTTTTCCCTTTACTATACATATTGTAGTAAACGTTCTCTAACTATGTATATGTACATGGATATAGTGTATAAACTGGAACATCAAAATACTGCCAAATTCCTCTAACAGTCCCCTTTTGGTACCTATCAGGCAGGTGGAGAACACCTTTCAAAGGTATCCACAATCATATAAGTGGTATCTTGAGGTCATGGGCTGAGATAAAGAGAGCTCTTACAACATGTGGATTTTCCCCCCTTCTCCATTTCCTTTCAAAGAGAAAATTCTTTATTATATTTGCTTTTCTTATTCTCTATTCTTGTCTCTGACATTGATTTTCTTCTTACTACTACAAAATATACAAGAAACACATTCAGGGAAAAACACAAGGTTTAAGGTTATTCATCAGGGTATACCCACTTCTATGAAACACAACTAAATTTTTAAAAAATCTTCTGTAATACAGAAACATTACACTTCATATGCCATTTATTCACTTTATATGTAAAAATAAATTCAAAAATAACTTTTTAGAGTTAACAAGTTTTGGTGTTTCTAAAGGTTTATAATATCCTGTTTGTGGGTCAGTCAAAAGCTTGTAAGAATAATTTTTAAATTAATGTAGGCTTATTCCATACCCCTCTCTCTCTCCCCCACTTTCTGCTCCAAGGAAAGAAAAGGTGATATTTCAAGAGCGCAAAATTCTTCACTGAGAGACAAACATTAAAATGATAAACATTTTGGAAAGCAAAATACACTTCAAACCCTAGCTGTTTTTCAGACCTATATTGACCCTTATAGTAGTTGCCAACATTTGGGAAGGATTATCCCGCCATTAGACAAAAGCAAGCATTCCCTAGATAAATCAGGAGTTTTTGCCATGAGACTCATAAAACCTTTTCACAACACAGATTTTCAAGAGAATCCTTTAAGGTTTTAGGAGGCTGCTCCTTTTACTAAGTAACAAAATACACCCCATGGTGTCTCAGTGACCCCACTCAGCTGTCCTTTGACCTCTTCAATTGTTGAAGCCTAACTCCAGGGTCCACAGAATTTGCCTCCCATATCAAAAAGGCGAATGCTGCTTCCTCCTAGCACCTGGTGTAACAAAACGCAACAGTCCTCCCTCTCTGCTCTCTCCTCCACTCCCTCTCTGACCATTTTCCAGATGTTCCAGGCCCAAATGTTAAGCCAATACTAGGTTTCAGGAACTGCGTGGTCACTATGAAGGAACAAACAGGGACCAGGCTGAAGTGGCAATGACCCTCTTGTTCTTTTTGGCCTCAAAAGGATACGACGGGTCATAAAAGAGGAAAAGATCTTTGGCCTCCCTTGGAAATGCCAGGCTATTTAAGCACGTTGTAACTTCCAAAAGGAGAGAGATGGTCTTCGGTTATTCCCTGAGAGACAGGAGGTGCCTAAAACAGTATCCCTAAATTTGTAATTCTAAGCAAACTTTTAATTTTCTTTGACATAGGGGAAAACATTTTTTTCCTTTTCTAAATTAAAAGCCTTCAAAACATAGGGAAAAAAACCTTTTATAGAGATTTTAAAAATACATGTCAGGATAGTGCTATATGATGAAAATTTCAAATATATGCAGTGACTAGATGCCGTTTGGGTTTTTCTGCAGAGGCCATAATCTAATGTCTCCGTTATTAGAAAATTTGAAAGATAAAACCACAATCAACAAAGGGGAAGCAAGAACTGAATTCTTATTATCTTAATTTAGGTATATAAGAAATCTAACACAGAGGCTGGTGTAGGAAAAAAAACTTACTGCTGAATAAGTTGTTTGTTGGGTTTTTTTTGGTGGAGAGGATGGGGGAGGGGAGTGGAAAGCGAGGAGGGGAGGAAAGGAAGGAGCGGAGCTCATAGAAATAGTTGCTTAATCAGGTTAAGGACCCAATATAGTTCTCTTTATTTAAATTCCTAATATAACTTCCTAAAACAAATTTGATCTTGAAAAATTGGGGAGGGGACATATTGCAATTGTACAATACCTTAGTTTATTTATTAACATTTTTGAATCACGTTCATGATTAAGTTGGGCTGTCAACACTTCAGGGAGCCTGCTGCCTAGATTTTACTTGTTTAAAGCTTTTGTGCACCTGCAAAAACATAAAAAATAAAAAATATATACGTAAAGACATGAATTAATTTCCAAATGCATTATATTCTACAATACAATAATCTGAATATTTACAATTCTACAAAAATTACAATTAGAAATAAATTATCAAAGTCTTACACAACTCCATCCTAACTGGCAGATATAGATATTCCTCCTTCTTAAATACTCCTAAACAATCACTGCTAATTATATATTCTCAAAAACAAATTCTGTTGTTCTTAGGATTTCCCCCTCTAATTGTAAGCTGAATAAATCTGTCAAGTCTGCATTTTTGACAGGTGTTACTATAATGCTAAAAGCCCACAGATTATTTTCATTTTTAGGAATGAAATCAGTGAAAGGTAACTTTCTTACTCTAAGGAGTTTGAGTTTGATAATCTCTGTTGCTTGGCTAAAATTTATCTCATCAAAAAATTATAAAAAATTTAAGACATAACTAATATTGATTGAAATTATTTTTCTATTTTTTGAAACTAATGCTTTAATAATTTCCAAGAAGAAAAAGAGCTACTGTCTCTTACTCTTTTGAGTAGTGTATTTCTAGAAGAAATGAGATAGTATTTATATTATTATATATAAAATATATAAATAAAAATATATAAATATGCATAATTATGTAATAATTATTATAATTACATATAACTGGCTGAAAATTACAGTGTGCATAGTATTCTTTCCTCTAAGTAGATTATGGTCAATATAAATATTACACGGAAAAATATGAAATATAGTCATAAAGCAGCGACTGAAATAAAAACTATTTGTCATTGATTTTTATACATAATTTAGAAGTGTTTCTATTCCTTTGTTACCGTGTCTAAAAAAGAAAACAAAACCTCTTTTGTTTCCTAAGAATGTACTAACTTCAAAACGCATATTTATAGCATTAAAATATTTAAAGTAATATTAACTTGCGTTTTCTAACAACAGTTTTTATTTTACTCTCCTTTTATGCCAACTTGAAAGAGAGAAAGAACCATTTTAGATTTTGAAATAAAAATCTTTATCTTACCTCTCTTGCTGTCAGAAGAATGTCTTCAGGCACAAGAACAGTTAAAAATGCAAGACCTAGATTTTCAAACTCACGTATTTCCCACCCACCTACACACAAATAGACATCTTTTTGTAAGTCAGGAGTCTTGCTCCCTACGTCCAAACCCAAGATTACCCCATATGGTCAACAAGGTCAAACTGCATTACTGCCAATGAAACTATATGACTCCACAAGGACCTTAACGATTTTTAAAAAAGGTCAGTAATCCAATTCCAATAGCTTCAGAGTCTAAAATTGCTAATTTTTGGCCACGTGCTGCACACTTCACCTGCTAGTAATGACATTTTTGTATTTTCTTCTAATTACACTCAAAGCTAAGACCTTTGGCCCTGGGCCATAGACCCCTATTCAGGCTGCACACATTCTCTTAAACGACCTGATCCTTTGTTGTCACTCTTACTCTTTCATCTATTATTTACACCCATAGAAAAGGAAGATACTCTACCATTTGTATAGCTTAAAGCTTCTAATCATCTTAATTTCTTTGCCTTTCACTAGGTTTTTTCATAGACGAATGCCAAAAACTTTGACAAAATCATTTTTTCAACCACATCGCCCCCCGACCCCCAACCCCTTCTCCTTTCTTACTCCCTGGTCAAGCTCCTGCCTAGTCCTTCCCTTCCACAGGAGGGACTTTCTATCAGCTGGGATTTACAAATTCTAACTTTCACCAATAAAATGAATTTCTAAATATAATACAAAATCTCCACCTTGTTCTGACAGATCAATAACAATTATATTTCTTTCATGAAAGAGCCCATCAAATTAAGTGGAAAGTTACTTAAAATATCTTAAAATCTGCCCCCAGCCTCCCTAAGGCATGAGCATAGAATTTTCAGAATTCTCCTGTAAAAATGCCAAAGAAGCTTCATAAGCAAGGGATGTTATTTATTATGTGGTTAAAACTTTTCAAACATTTTAATATCTACAGTTGCTCAAATGTTTCCAAGAACAGGAAGAAAAAGGAAAGGAGATAAAAAAGAAAATAAAATATAAATTTAAAGATTAAAAATTTTTTAAATCTTTACAACATTTAAAAGACTAATTCTCCAAACAGCAAAATCCTCACACAAAACATCCTATACCATTGTAATTTCCCAACACTTTTTTCAGACGTCTTTTAATGTCCAAGCACATTTTGCAAATCCAAAGCACAGAACTGTTTACCATGATGCAGATGTCCCCCTCAGATCACGGTAGCCACCAAAAGACTTTGATTTCCAAGATGTTTATAAAATGACATATGATCCATCTTTGCTCTCTCTTTCTCTATTGCTCAGCTTACTCTTGATTTCTAACAGTATTTCCTTGTTGTCTGTCCGCTCTGCAGACCCTGAAACCCCTTGTCTTTTCTTATTTTCACCATTTGCTTCAACCAGCAGTTCACTGGAGACCCATCCATCTTGTAATGCCTAAAGTGACAGATGCTCTCAGGAGCCACCACACTGCTGAGTGAACAAAAGATAACATCACCTCTAGGAACTGCAGAGAGAAATACAACTGCAACCTTAAGACAAGGGCTGACTTGACAGACATTAGACCATAAACCTCTTCTAAGCGAAAAAGAAAACAATTGCCACACACACAAAAAACTCTGACACAATCAAAGGCAGAAAAGAGTGATTATTTGTGGATTGCCTTTTCAGTCTGTGGCTCACTTTTCTCCCCCAACGCTTTTATATTGGGGCAATTCACTTGCCAAGAGGCAAGAGAAGTTCTTGGGAAAAAAGTCTTTCTCAATTATCTTCTTTTCCTCAACAATATTCAAAGGGAAATTCATTCACATGTGTGTTTCAGTAAATCTAAGTCTTATCATGCAGCATTCTTAAGCCTGACCCGGCTTGTTTGCATAATACAATATCTGGACTCAGAAATGCTGACTCTTCTACTGCTGTGAAAGGCATATGCATGCTTTGAAAATCAAAAACACATTAGAAATTAAAAAGCAACCTCTGACACCATGTCAACAATATGTGTAGCTCATAAAAAAAGCTCACAATTCACTGTTGAGATCACCTCAAACTTGGGTTAAAAAGACAGTTAACAAGAGGATTCTGGGAAGGACTACAGATCTCTTTTTTAACAAAGGAAAGGTCATATTAACATCTCCCAGCAACAAACTAATGAGAGGGACACTGTAGAGGCAGGCGACTCTGCTTGATGCCATCTAGGGATTTTTGTTTTTATTTTTTTAATCATCTTATTTAAAATCTTCATGCAGCAATAGGTAAATTTAAACTCTACATTTAATTTTAACTTTAACCTTCAGATAAATACAGTAAAGGGAAATTTTTGAAGAACAAAAAACAATGATTTGGATGTCAATTAAGAACATTGTATGATCAATGTCAATTATGGAGATTAACAACCCATTTTATAACAGATATCAAGCAAGACTGAAGAAAATCTCTGCTGCAGTGAAATACATTAGCATTTTCACAAGGGTAAATGATGCAATATCTGTGTTAAATCCAAAACAAAGAGCTCAAACTCAAAAAAAGTCTGTCAACCATATTTCTAAGAAAGAAACATAAGCATTTACAATGACATTTCTTTAATTCAAATGTTTTCATTTTTATTTAAAATTTTTGCACAAAAAGCCTTTAAGTTACAATTATTTTTCTTTGGGGTCACTAAGGACTCCTCTCATCCTCATTCTACTAAAAAAACGTAAATTTAAAAAGATATTTTATCTCCTGTGTAAATAAGATAGCATAGATATTTCACAATTTCAGAATTTTCTGGGTTTTATTTTAATGCTGGCAAAATGAATGCATACAAAATAATTAAATGAATATATACAATTATATAACTCAATGGAAAAAAGATTAAATAATTATAGTTATCAATATATAAAGGGTTTGTTCTAATATGGGTTTGATCTCTGACTAAACAACTTTGTTTAACACACACTGACCTTAAGTAATCCTCCCAAACTATAAATCCAAAAGTACCACATCATTCAACACTCTCAAACTTTGGCATTAATACCAAGAGAAAGATGTGACCTTGAAATGACAGCTCCATTGCAGAAGGCTCAAAAAAAGACCCAATTAAACGACCTGCTTTTAAACACAATAGGATCGATAGGCATGCAGGAAAAGTACACCCCTGTGGAAAGTTCTTACTGCCTGATTGATCAAAAACAAAACAAAACTTTTCTTTTTTTAAGGGCCTCTTCCAGATCACAGTCAGTGCCAGAAATCCACACAGGAAAAAAATCCATCAAAATGAAACCCTAAAAGGGTTTACCCTTCACCATCCTATTTGCACTTCAAAACCCTGTAAGTCCTTCAGTTAAACCCCAGGGCTGAACCATTTCAATAATAAGAGAGGTGGCCAGCGGTGATTTATCTCCCATTTGGCCTCTGGACAGAGCTGTAATGTCTAGGAAACTTCCCCTCCCTCACTCGCACCCTCCCCCAAGTCCCCACCTTCATTTCGGCAGCTTCGAATCTGCAATACCTTCCAAACAACTCATATGCCCCTTCCAGTCACAAGCAAGAACGGTCTGTAACTCAAGATTTGGGTACATTTTCTTGGCAATGCTTTCACAAACTGGAATGCCGCTGAGTAATCAGACACTGAAAATACCAGGTTAAATTTCAGGTTATCTTTGCTATAAATTGGAGGAAAAAAGAAACTTCCTTAACTTTAGCCTCTCTCTTCTCACATGTGTTAATTGTTGTCAGAAAAACTTTTTCCAGTTTATACCTTGATATTTTTTACATTTTGGGCCTTATCAGCCAACTTCCTGCAGTAGTGTTCATCTATATTTAAATCCTTGCATTGTAAAATATCCTAACAAATCTAAAAAAGTGGAAATTTCACAGGTCACAGACTCCTGGGTCAAAAAGACCTTAAAAACGGATATCAGACCATTATGACCCAACTGATTTATTTGACCCTTGTTATCAAATATGTATTATAACTGTCATCACACACACTCACACAATTTTCCTCTAGTAAAATAACAAACAATGTCAACAATTATTCAAATAGAAATTTAGGGCCCAGACGTTATCAAATGTGAAACACAGTGGAGTTATTCCTTAAAAATGGAGGATATTTTGTCACTAGGCATGAATTCTCTATTTCAAAATTATGTTCACGTTTCCTAGTGTAGAAAGAGGATGAAAAATATACGCACCCTTTCCCCTACTTGCTCATTGTTTTCTGTTTTTGTTTAAATGAGGGTTTGTTTTTCTAATTGAGTCTGCTAAATTCCATCTGAATGCCACACTAACAATCTGCACTAAATGATTCCACTATAGTGATTCCAGTTTTACATGTTGAAAACTTTCAAGCTATTTTGCTGACTTCATGAATTTAGAGACTCCACAGGCAAATATAAGCATATTTCATTTAAACCTATTATCAGTTAAGAAAAGTTTAAAAGAATAAAATTAAATATATGACAGCTAAAAATACAAGAAATACAATTTTTTGTCAATTAAAAGGAAAGAATTATTTATGTTTTGGGAGATACTTATGAATAAAAATTCTATTTCTTCAATTAAAGAATGCACCACTAAGGGGCTGGCCCGGTGGCATGGTGGTTAAGTTCACATGCTCTGCTTCAGCAGCCCGGGGTTTGCAGGTTCAGATCCCGGGCAAAGACCTACACACCACTCATTAAGCCATGCTGTGGTGGCATCCCACATACAAAATAGAGGAAGACTGACACAGATGTTAGCTCAGGGCCAATCTTCCTCACCCCCCCCCCCCAAAAAAAAGCACCACTAATATCCTTACACCTCATTAGCAAATATTTTTCACTTTCAGAGCTCAAATATCCTAAATTCTAGAAAAACCAAACCTCATAGCAAATGACTTTATTGCATCCTACCAGGTCAATGAATCCCAGATTTGTACTTGAGATAACATAAAAATTCAAACTGCACATATAAACCAGGAAAAATAGACAACTGAAAAAATCTAAGACATAAATTTTTATATCACTGAAACAAACTTTGGTACTAGTAACAATATTCAGGAAAACAAATTTCTTAACTTACTACATGGATTTTTTTTTAAAAAGCTTTCCTCAGAGAATCAACAAGAGTAATTGACCCACCACAGAGGAAATATTCAATCTTCATTAAATATTTATTCAGCGCAATAGGTTGTTAGGTCTATGTGGACCTCAAAGAAGAAATAGTTCCTATCTGGTAGGAAGTGGGTCTTGGGAGAATTGAATAGAGATGAGAAGCAGTTTCTCAAGTCATGACAATATATTTCAAAATGACAAAGCTAAAAACTAGAGATGTGCTACAAAATGCATGTGACTACTTTGAAATCTGATACAAAGAAAGGGATACTTAAGGAAGTATTAATTTTAACAAGATTTGACTGGGTAAGCAACTTGATTTCCTATTAATGTAGCACAATAACATTTGGATGTGCAAGATCAGTTCCCAACCGTCCTACACTGTATCCTAGCCAGGTCACTTGTCTTCTCTGGGCCTGTTTCCTTATCCATAAAATAGGGGATGAAGGTAATACATTTCCAGATTAAAAACAGTATGGTGGAAATGGGGGCAGAGAAGAAATTCTATTCACAATAGGAACAACAAAAATAATACCTAGGAATCACCTTAATGATGAATATGTGATAACATCATTTTTTAATTGCAAATAACAGTAGAATTTTGGGGGAACATTATGAAAACATCCATAAATTCATAAGGAAGACTATCAAAGAAAAGATGGAAGAAAATTTCTTCAAAAAAGGTTGTAAGAGGAGATGAGTCAAAATAAATGTTAAATTATGAAGACAGAACTTTTGGCCTTTAAATTCGTGTCACCAAATCCAATGAACATTTTTCAGTTCTCATCTAACATTGTCCTGGTAGATTTTTTTTTTTTTTTTGGCTGAGGAAGATTAGCCCTGAGCTAACGTCTGTTGCCAATCTTCCTCCACTTTATATGTGAGTCACCAGCACAGCATGGCTGATGATTGGTGTAAGTCCGTGACCAGGATCTGAACCCATGAACCCCGGCTGCTGAAGCAGAACATGCCGAACTTAACCACTGTGCCACAGGGCCAGCCCCTTGGTAGATTTCTTGAAACTTTCTTTCCTTCTGCTGATTTCATCTCACGACTTTTCTAGTTTTCCTCCTTCCCTAAGCTGCTTCTCAATTTCCTTTGCACTCCCATAATACACTACCCAGCACTGTAATGTTGCAGTTCCACAGGGTTTAGTCTGTGGTAGCCATCTTTCAAGACGGCTCCACTGATTCTCACCTTCTGTGTAATCCCTTCCCACATTGAATCAGGGCTGACTTGTGGGATAAAAATATTGAGGGACTGGCCCCACGGTCAAGTGGTTAAAGTTCTGCACACTCCGCTTTGGTGGCCCAGGTTCGTGGGTTTGGATCCTGAGTGCAGACCTACTCCATTCATCACCCATGCTGTGGAGGCATCCCACATACAAAGTGGAGGAAGACTGGCACAGATGTTAGCTCAGGGACAATCTTTCTCAAGCAAAAAAAAAAAACAACAAAAAAAAGAGGAGGATTGGCAAAGGATGTTAGCTCCTTTGAATCTTCCCCACAAAATACATAAATAAATAAATAATAAAATAACATATTGAACAAGTGACAATGTGAGACTTCCAAAGTCATAAAAGATATTGCAGTTTGTGTCTCAACCTCTTGGATCTCTTGCTCTAAGGGAAAGCAGCCACCATGCTGTAAGGACACTCAAGCAGCTCTGCGGAGAGGCCCTCACGAGTAGGAACCAAGGCCTCCTGCCGAGAGCCAGCACCAACTTGCCTAATTGCTCTCCTTGCCTCCTCTCTGGCAATCCCTCCAATCACTTCTCTGCAGTACAGTGAAAATATAATCATGTCAACTCTTTGCTAAAGCCCTTTGTGGTTTTATATTGCTCTGAGGATAAAAATCAACATTGTAAATATCCCTACTCATCTCTCCAGCTTTATCTTGCACTGTTCTCTTCCTAAACAGTGTGCTCCAGCAACACTGACCAACTTTTAAACATGTATGTTCCCTCTGCCTGTAATACCACCTATCCTGTCTTTTACTTTGTCTTAGTGAAATCCCATTCATCCTTTAGATCTCAACTCAAGCACTGCTTCCCTGACACCTCAACACTTTGCTAAAGCTCCCACAGAACCTATTCATCTCCTTCCTATTACCTCATTTTTGATTAATGTGTGTCTTCCCTGTTAAATTCTAAGCTACACGAAGGCAGGGACTACGTTTTTCTGCTTTGGCCTATTATTGAAATCACAGCACCTACTGTGGTACCCTCCTACATAGTAGGTCCTCAAAAACATTGTTTGAATAATTTAATAATTTAAAATATAGGGCTGGCACAAGAATGAGAAGCTCATTGGCTACAGTCCCAAAAGACTTTATAATCTATAAGAATTATTATATGACAGTTGAGGCATTGTAAAACAATAAAGGGAAGGAGAAATTATTCATTTAATGATACTGAAATAATGATCAACAATTTAAAAAGTGATAAATTCTAGAGAGAAGAAAAGATTAAATTTAAATATCTATACCTAATACATTTACATGCCTGCCCCCATCAAACCATATAAAAACTAAGAGGAAACAGAATTAAATATTTATTATGCTGATATTTATCACGTATCAAGATTCATTATGGTATCATAGTGAGAATTTAGCTTTCTAGGCCTAGAAATTACAAAGGATAAGACTGACAGATTTGACTAGTAAAAATACAAAACTTCCGCACATTTAACATGTAAAACAAATAAAAAGAAAGAACAATCAGCTGAGAAAAATGTTTCTAGCTGATGAAAATAGTTAATGCCTACTATGAAATAATAAAGTAAAACATTAACACCCCAACCCCTGGGAATAACCTAATACTCATTCCCTCAACAGGGAAAGAGGTAAGCACATTATAGTAACAGAAATAACCACCACCATTTATTGAGCACCTACTGTGTACCTCACATGCACTATCTCATTTAACCCTCACAAAACCACCCATAAGTGGAACATTATGAAGACGTAAGAAGTATATTTTTGACACAGAAATTTATTCATAATATATGAAGTGGAAAATATATTATAAAACAATACAGTCCCACTTCTATAAGGAAAAAATACATAAATAACCTCGTAAGATAGAGAGAAATCCAAACAGTGTGATATAAATCACAAAATAGTGGGTGACATGATGATAGGATGTACTTTTTTTCCTTTATGCTTACCTTTATTTTCCAGTTTTCTACAATAAAGAAGTTACTTTAAAATTTTACGCATGCTGCCAACAAGTAAGCCCTATATGCTTTTATCATCATCATTACCACTATCGTTATGGACGTTGACATTTGACAGCTGCAAAACACTGACTTTCTTAATTGACAGGCAATACTTCTTAAGGCAACACTTTTGTAGGTTTGTTATAGGAAAATGTACAGTGACAAATACAGTTTATGAACATGTGCATAGTAAAGATTATAAATAAATATAATTTGTTTTTAATATCCCTTCAGATATTTTTACTATCATGAGATAATGAACTTGTTGAGTTTATTTATAGTAGTTGCTCATGTGGAACTTTGAAAGAAATTTTCCATGATGATATAGGAAGTAGTCCCAAATTGATAACCCCTAAGATGAAAAACAAATTTCACAACTTAGTGTTAAAAAAAACCCTTTCATTAATTATCCTTCCGTGTCTATTCAAACTTACCTCTCATCATACTCCAATATGAAACACCTGCTTCTATCAATTTAATTTTATTGCTGTTCCCCACAAATAAGCCCATATCTGTCTCTGTGCCTTTGTTCAAGTTCTCCATCCCATTCCCTCACTTGACTTTTCAGCCTTAATCCTTTTTTCTTTTTGTTTAAAGATTGGCACCTGAGCTACCATCTGTTGCCAATCTTTTTTTTTTTTTCTTCTTCTTCTTCTCCCGTAAGCCCCCCAGCGGTACATAGTTGTATATTGCACTTGTGAGTGCCTCTGGCTATGCTATGTTGGACACCGCCTCAGCATGGCCTGATGAGCAGTGCCATGTCAGCAGCCAGGATCTTAACCGGTGAAACCCTGGGCCGCCAAAGCGGAGCGTGGGAACTTAAGCACTCGGCCACGGGGCCGGCTCCACAGCCTTAATCCTTTTCTTGCTTTGCTCACGTTTATCTTTCTCTTTATAACTCCCACATCACCTAGCAGAGTTATAGGCATACAGCTGGCACTTAAGAAACAATGATATCACAAACATTTTCAATGGTATCACAAGCTATATTGAATCAATAGGGAAACTGTGCCTCTGTAGGTGTTTAAAATAGAAGATTTCTATTTTAAGGATGAAAAAAAATTCTTCCTTTTAATTTGAGTAGATAATATGGTTACCTGATTAAAAATCTAGCAGTAGAAAACAATGTATAGTAAAAAGTATTTATTCCACAGTCTCCTCTCACAGGGAACCACTTTCATTATTTTTTTTTTGGAAAGAGATACTTTAGATTTTTAAAATACATATATAAATAAAGATAAGTTAAACACATTCACTCTTTTGGACCTTGCTTTTTTAAGTTAAAAAATATCTTAGAGATCTTTCTATTTAGGCACATACTTCCTCATTCTTTTTTGTGGCTTCGGAGAATTCCCTGGCATGTATATACCATGATTATTTTAAACTAGTCCCTTAATGATGGACACTTAGTTTCCAATCTTTGTCATTACTAAAGATAGTGGAATAACCAACCCTGCAGTAACTAATACACACTAATTTTAGCACTTGGATAAATTCCTAGAAGTGAAATTACTGGGTCAAAGGATATATGCATTAATTTTGTTAAATATTGCCAACTGCCTTGCTTTTGTTTTGTTTTGTTTTAGCAGACACAAAGCAGATTTCATTTCTTCCACACATCAGAAATATTTTCAATCATAGTTCAGTTTCTCTAAAGTCTGTCTACATCAAGTAGTTAAAACGCCAAGAGCACAGAAAAGCTGAGTTGGAGGGAATCCCTGATAGTGAGGCACTAAGTGAGGGTTGAACTAAGAGTTGAACCAATTCACACTCCCATTAGCAATGTATGTATCCCATACCTTCAACAACATAGGATATTATCTATTTTTGGATCTTCATCAATCTGACAGATTAAAAATGATATCTTAACGTAGTTTTAATCTGCACTTCTCTTATTATGAATGAAAATGAATATCTTTTCAAATGTTTAAAAGTCCTTGAATTTTCTTCTGTGAAATTTCCAAACTTTATCCATTTTTATATTTGGTTGTTGGTTTTATTTTTGATTTGTAGGAGCTTTTTATGTATTAAGGAATTTTGTCCTTTATGTATGATAAGAGTTGCAACATTTCCCCCAGTTGCCATTTTGCTTTTTGACTTTGCTTATAGTGTTTGTTGTTATTTTTCAATGCAGACAGTCTTAACTTTTATATAATTAAATTCATCAATTTTTAAAATGTTAAGTAGTTATCTGGAAACACAGAACTCACTTTATTTGTTTAATTAAATAATCTACATTAGCCAGTGTTATATTTCCTAGAGGCACTAAGAAAGCAAAGGAGTGGAATACAAGGGGAGAGGTAGAGAAAAAAATTCTATCTAAATGCATTGAATCTGCAAAGATATTATTTTTCCATTTAAAAAAAAAATTCTTAAGCTTTTTCAGTTTATTGATGATTTTGTGAGGGGAACAAAACAGATATTTCCACCCTACCCACTCTCTTACTTTTGCAAAAGGGGCAGAAACACACACACATACCCTACAAAAACAGGAAAGGAGGAGGAGGAGAATGAACAAGGTGGGTTTGAAGTAGCCAGGAGAATGAAAATTTTAATTCGGTAGCTTCTGATTCTAGAAGAAAAAGAAGAAATATCTTTTGAGCCATTCTTTTTCTGGATTTTGGACTTCAAATTAGTGGAAGGGCTGCATACTTTTGTTAGAGGGGAGAAGACCCCAGGCAGAAGTGTCAAATATGGGTTTTTTTCCAATAAGGATGTTTATGGATTTTCTCCCTTTGTACCCCAAATTCCCATTATCAACCCTTCCCCTACTTCCTACAGATGTTCTACGTTTCTTTAGCCCATGCTTGAAATAAATGGGGTCCAATCAGTTGTTTATTATTATCTTTGTTGGTGATTCCTACATCTACATCTTTGGCTGTAAAGTCTTTTCTGAGTTGCTGCTCACCACTTAGCCTCAATATGTCAACTCAATATGTCCAAAACAAAAATTATTATTATTAGAGTAAAAGCTATTCCTATTTCCTAATTTAATTATTTTTATTTATTCCCCTATAAGGTACTATGAACTGTGCTAGGAAGGACGGTAAAGGCAGTCTCTAATCTCAAAGAGATCCTAATCTAGAGGTGAAGACAGATCTGCACATGTGTAAATGTTCACTAGAAGTAGGAACAAAGTACTATAAAAGCACAGAGAATGTAGCAATACTGTGTGGAGAAAAGAAGAAAATATCAGAGAAGAGATGACATTTAGGGGACTTTAAAGGATAAAGTAGGGATTTATCAAATAGAGTTGGGATGATCTCACAGGCCAATAGGTCAGAATGTCAAAGGCATGGTTTATTTTAGAAATACTGAAAGTTCATTGTTGGGGGGCATTGAGTGGAAGAGAAGAGAATACGAAAGTAGGTTGGATCCACTCTGTAAGGAACTTTATATGCCAGATTAGGAATTTGAATTTAATCCCAGAAACACGGGATAGCCAATAGAAGTTTTCAAAAAAGCAATTAACAATCAAATTTTTAAAAAATAGAAGGAAACTCTGGTGACAGTGTGAAAGTTGGATTAGAGATCAGATAAAAGGTTTCTGCAAGAGTGTAGGAAGAGGTGATAGGAACTGCACATAACCAAGGATGGAAGGAACAGACATGAGAAGCCCTCTCAGTAGGCAGTTAGAAATTCAGGACTCGAGCTCAGGAGTGGGGACTGAACAAACAGACCCTGGAGACAGACAGCTGCCACAGAGAGAGTTGATATCAATACTGGTGAGATTACCTAGGGATTGCCTTAGTGGAGAAAGTGTGGAGTAAGAGGGTCAAGGAGGGAAGTCTGAGAAACACTATCACTTGAGAGTCAAGCAAAGGAAGAGGAAAACCCAACAAAGCAGATGGAGAAGGAGCCATAGAAGAAGTAGGAAGGAAACCAGGAACCAACAGGGTTGTGAAAGCCAAGGGACAAGAGAGCTAGGAGAAATGGGAGGTAGTCAACAGTTTCAACAGATAAGAGAGGTCAGTAGGATTAAGAATGAAAATGTGCCATGGCATGTAGCAATTATTTTTTCAAGAAGTGTGGTTAACGAGGATGGAAGTAAGTTGGTAGATGTAAGAAAGGTAAAATGGCAGGAAAGAGTAATTAGAGGGAAGGATGTTGTAGGATGAGGTTCTTCCCTCAAAGAAAAGGGAGAGGTGATAATAGAAGAAAGGAGATGATTAATGCAATAAAGCCCTAGAGAAGGTACTGAAGGGAGAGAGGAACAAATGGAAGACATCCATGGCAGAACCACAAGGCAACAGCCTGGGTCTCTGATGACAGCAGAGATGCTTTATCAGCCTCAGACAATTCTCTCCAAACTTTGTTTATATGGGAAAGAAAGAAACTTCTAATTTGCTGTTTAGTGTTTTCTGCTATTTGCAAACAAATGTAATCCTAACTGGTACAGGAGAGAAGGGTGTTGAAAGAATAAGCAAGGACCTCTCAGAAGCATGAAAACGTGAAATAGCACAGTATGTTCAGAAGACAAGACCAATCCAGCATTATTAGACTACCAAATGTGAGAGAGGGAGCGGTAGGAAAGGAAGATGAAAATGTATCCTCAGGTGTGAGGAGTTGAGACTGGATCCTGTACACAAAAAGTAGCCATGCGGAAGGGCATTAAGCAAAGGAATGACATGTTCCCATTTCAGCTTTGAGTAGATTCATCTAGTGGCAGTCTGGAAGGGACTCATGAGGAGGCAAAACAGGATGCAGGGAGAGTGTTTAGAAAGTTCTACTATAGTCCTGGTGAGAGATCATGATGTCTGGATGGGTGCAGCTATGGTAGGGTTACAGAGGACGGGCAGATCTGAGAAGTATTCAGGATCAGCAGGAATTGGTGACTAATGACACGGACAAGTGACTCAGGATGAAGCCTTGGTCTCTACCTTACATTGCTTTTCTCCATCTCCACTGTTAGTACATTCAGGCATGACACTATCTCATTTATTCATTCAACAAATATTTATTGAGTGCCTTCTCTTTGTCAGGTCCTGCAGATGCAATGGAGAACAAGCTAGAAATGGTCTCTGCCCTCATAGATCTTAGTTAGGAATGTCAGTGCTGAAAGCTTCATACGTGATATCTCATTTAATCCTCAGAACAACCTTTGATATAGTAAGTACTATTATTCTCCCCATTGGTCAGGGGAGGTAACCCAGTCTTAGAAAGTTTAATAATTTGCTCAAGGTCAACAGGCTAGCTGATAAGTGGTGGTGCCAGGAATCAGACATAGAACCATCTTACTTCAAAGCCATATTGTTAATCACTTGACTGTGTTGTGTCTTACACAATTACATATAAGGTACTAAATACCATGACAAGGAGTGCAGTGGTTTGGATTATTGCAGCCTCCTAACTGGACATTCTTTCTGCACTTGGCATGTTCCAGCCAGAAAAATTTTTCTAAAATGCAAATTGGGGAGAATGGTGGTACCTTCTTTGATTGGGGAACTCTGAGGGAGAAGATGAGGTTTTGAAGCAAAGGAGATGCATTCAGGTCTTAGACATATTGATTTTGAGATGTCTGTGAAATACCCATATGGATATATCCAGCAGTAGTTTGATAGACAAATCTCAAATTTAAGGGGAAGCAGGGCTGGAGAGAAAGTCCTTGATATCACTAGTTTTTAGAGGTCAGCTAAAGTCAAGGCCAATACTGGGACTCTTCGGGGGCTCCTGGAAGTGAGAGGGGCAGCCTGCTGAGGAAAGGGTAGTTGGGTACAGGGGTGAAGAGAGTGGCGTAGATTTGGAATAATTGATTAGAGGAAAAGGAGAGGGACTTAGCTAACAACAGTCAAAGATATAACTAAGTCGTATTTACGGTCAGGGACAATGAATTTATAGTGATATCAATCTGCATGGTTGAGGGATTTTCTCCAGTAGCAATCACTAACTCAAGAACAGGAAAACTTGCCAAAATTTCATTATTTTACTAGGTCCTTTCTTTTCTCCCAGTCTGATTTAAGACCTTGCCTGTGAGTTCCCAGAGCACCCTGAATTTCCCTTTGACTGGCTAATGAACACTTGACCTATCAGGTTCTGTGTAAGTCCATCTCTCCTTTGGACTTTGAAATCCTCAAAAACTCCTTTGAGACTTTGAAAACTTGCATTTTTTATTGTTTTTTATTCCCAGCAACTTGCACAGTGCTATTTGTGTACTTGTTTTATCTCCAGGTTGGACTGTAAAGTCTCTGAGGCAGCAACTGTGACATTGCACAGTTTTGCAGGGGCAGCACCTCAGTTCAAAGCCTCACACCCAGTATGTCCTCATTAAACATTTGTAGGATCAGACTGACTTTAATCTGGAGCCACAATGTAGAAACTAATGAACTATCTAATACTGTGAAAAGTGACTTATAAGTTTTCAGATTTGGAATAAACGGTCCCTCCTCTCAAGCTTTCACTCTCTGTTTTTCATTCGGACACCTCTACCCTGGTATGTGCCATTTTGTCATTGGAGTTTGGGCCCTACTGGCAGCTCTACTGGCTCTGTGACCATGGATGATCTACTAAGCATTTCTGGGCTGTCTGAGTCCTTGTTAGTAAAATTTAAAGGATTGGACCCAATGATTGCGGATGTCCTTTCTCATTCTAAAACCCAAGGAATCCATGACCCATGGAAGACCTTTAAACCATACCTGAGAACCATTGTCTTATAAAGCATGACTAAAACATGGGCTCCATGTTTCACTTTTGGAAAAGGCAAATAAATCCTTTCTCTATAAAACTGGGTTATAATCTGAAAAGCACATTGCTTCTAAAATGAAGACCCTGACACTTTAATTATTGCTTTGACTACTGGTTAAAGCATTTGATCAGATGCAAGTTTGTTTCTCAATGGTAGGTTTACCCAAAAATCAAAGAAAGGCCATGGTAGTTCACTTTGGTAGTAAAAAGAGAAGAAAGCTAGAAGAATGTGAAACTTCATCTTGGATCTCATATGTACCTTGGTAACACTTTCCTTTTTTTTTTCAGATGAGAAACCAAAAGAGTGTAAGTGACTTACTCAAGATTAGAGAAGCACTAAATGGCAAGGATGGTGCTAGAATCCAAGGCTCCCAGTCATATACTTTCCTTTTTTTTAAATCGGCCAAATTGTTCAAAAATCTCCTGAAAGACAAAAACAGATGAAGGTGAAATGTCAGTTGGTTGAATTTAAACAGAGACGACACTGTGTTCTTTCCAGGTTCAACAATAAACAATTCCAGGGATTAGCATGAAGTGCTGGCAGATGAAAACATTCTGACTCCTAAACAAAAATATTTGTATTTTTGCACCACAGTTAGTAAATCAATTGTAAAAATTAAAGTAATGGAAAAAAAGGAGATTGCAACCCCAGAGCACAATTTTCCTTTACTCTTGGAAGACAGATTGAAGAAAACAAAACAAAATCCCCATGGCTCCCTTCATTAGCAGCCAGGGTGGTGAGTCCCTCGTAAATCCCACTTATAAAGGCTCCTGGCTACCTGCAGAGACCAGGAGGACCAATCACATTAGTGAAGACGCCAGATGACCAAAGGAAGCAGTGAGAGTCTGGGAAAGCGAGTAAACAAAAGGCAGCATTCCAAATGAATGCCCCTGCTAGAGCCTGCCTTGTAAAATGCCTGGATGTGAGAAGCCCAAAGCAGATTAGCTTAAGGCAACAAAAGTTCAAATAAGATACAAAGAGCTCATTTTGACACATTAAGAAATCATCTTCATTAGATCATCAGGTGCTTAAGTGTAATTATTAAGAAAATATTCCACCTAAGTTGTGTTTGAAGCAGCAAGGCCTAGAAGCACAGGGACATAAAAATGGTTCTTGAATACAACATGTTCATGACCAAAATTCATGAACCAGACACACCGGCCTTTTTCCATTTTAATCTCCCTGACATTTTAAAGGCCTGTCATGACTTTAAAACTTGTTGTACATATCATTCCAATTTTACCACGCAGCTCATGAGTGCTACTTTAAATATCAACTAGAATATTCGAATCTTTCCCACTGTAAGTGATTTTTCTTCCACATTGTTGCCTCATTTACAAAGAAAATAAGTAACCCTTTCGGGTGTGAATGGCCAAAATGAAAAGCAGCAAAACATTAGGCCATGGTATAATTTCCTGAACATTCTCCATCACTTTACATGCTTGTTTTGCTTTCGTTGCAAAGTTTAAAGTCAAATACAATTTAGATGTTTAAATTTGAAAATGTGGAAGGAAAACCTTCTTTACTTCCATATGGAGAAGACTGAGATTTGTTTTCTTTTGTTTTGAGGGGAGAGTTAGGGACTTATGTTAAATAAATTTAATAACTTCCAATATTGTTTGCCAGTCTTATTCACGAAAGTATCCACATTGCTAAGCCTAATAACACTTACGTAAAGTAGAAATAATTACTTATTGAAAGTCCTGTAAGAAGACCTGGTCTCTGACAATGTGCAATACTAGATCCAGTCAACATTTTCAGGTGTACAAACCATCAAGCAGTCTGAAATTTTACAAATGTATTGAGGCCCCCTTATCAACAGCAGATAAGCAGATAGGCAAAAATGGTTCTGGTAATTTAAATAGTCCTAAAAGCCTAAAGCCAATGCTGAGGTATAATAATGAGAATCTTTCTCTGTAATTTCTATTTCTTAAAAATTAATTTCTCATCATACCTCCTCAGTTTTGCTTGATTATAATAATCACCCCTCACCAAGAACAGAAGTAGCTCAGCTTCCACTTTCCCATTGAGAGGTACTCCCACTGTTTTGACAAACCCGAATAGGGCCCTATGGAAGACTGCACTGACACAGAAGGAAAGAGCTTCACCTGACTGGCTGACGTCACCTGGGGCCTTAGGCCAGGTGAAAACTTTGACTTCATTTGTGTTCAAGGGGAAAAACACTGCTAAAGTTCAGTGAGTCTAAACTCCATTAAACTTTTTGACTCCATAAACCTTTAGGTTTTATCACTTTTCTAGGTTTAAAAATTACATAATCATCCTAATAACATAATAAAGCTTAAAATTTTTATAATACTCATTTAAAAAATATAATAAATCAATCACTCCTGTTTGACAGAGGGAAAAATAATTACAGCGATAAAGGGATAGTGGGTGGCAGACGAGGGGCCCAGCCCTGCCCTCGTGAAGAAACTCTCGTTGGTGCTATGGCTTCTCTGGCCTTTTCAGTTTTGTCACACAGCCAGTGGCAGAAATATGTCCTAACAAGTCAGTAACAGCCTATTTTCTCAGATAGCTCCTTATTTGCTGACTGCAAACACAGAGCGTCTTCTTCCATTGTCTCCTCTACTCCTTCCCTCTCCCCTTGGTAGCTAAGAGGCAGGACCAAGAATGGCCTGACCTGTGCTGTTCCTAAAGCAATGAGGACAGCGGTGTGGTGAGTGACAAATCTGATTTAAATCATGCTCTACTACTTTACAATCATGTGGCTTGAGGCTAGTTATCTGTAAAATGGGACTAGTATCTCCTACCTTATAGGGTTATAGTAGAGAAGACAACGTACGTGAAGTGCCTGGCATATATTAGGCCATACAATAAATGTTAATACTCTTACTTACATAAATCCCTAATCATAGGGAGATTTACGCTTTTATACTTCATGTAGAGTTCTTTCATGTATATTATCTCAGCTAATCTTTGTAAGATTACCACACTCAGAAGTAGCAAATTAGTCAAATGCATGTCCTCTGACTCCAGAATCAATGTTCTTTTCCTATTGTGCTGCCATGTAACAGGTTGTGATGGTGGAGACCACACTGTATGCCTATATCATAAGCTCCTGTGGGTGGGGATGGGGAGCAAGGACTGAACTGGGAGGGATCTTAGAAGAAAGAAAAGGAAGGAAAAAACAGATACACAATCAAAGAAACCCATACTACTTAGCAGGGTAATTGCCAGAGGGATAATTTGCCCTTGGGGTTCATCAATACAGTATCTTTTATTGGTAAAAAAAGGCAATGAGAAAAACAGTGAAACACAATTATAACGTCCTAAGTTCTAGATCTTTATAAGAATGTGATTATTTTAGATTGCTCAAAGAAAAATTTACAAAAACAACAGACTTTCAAAATATTATCTTAGTCTAAGGTTGAGAAAGGTTTCCTAATTGTCATTAGATGCAACCAACATCTAAATTAACCAAAATTTTCTAAACACCTCAGAACTATACCAGGAGCTGTAATATACTTCATTTAATCCTCACAATAACATCCTGAGATACATATTGTATTCATTACATGAGAATACAGACTCCAAAAGACTGAGTCAGACTAAAAGAAAATGGGATTCCTACCTCACTATATGATTCTATACAATTAAACTTTGAATTTACTATTTGAATTTTTTAAACTTCAAATTTCCTAATAAGATAAATTTAAAACTTAACCCAGGAGGATAATTTTTCACCCAGGAATACAATCTTCACTCTCCCTTACAAGCTTTCATTCTCTTACCTATCCTGGGAAAATCTTTGTTAAGAAGCGAAATGTAAGGAACCTCCTAATGAAATTGAGGTATGTGGACCAATGGCATAAGTTGGAAGACAAATTGCTCTTTCTTTTTGGGTAAAAAGTGAAGAAACAAAGGAGACTCCTAGGAAGAAACAGCATGAAGAAACAAGTAATCATAGCTATGAATGGAGACAATCAACAGTCAAGAGAGGTGCAGTGGATCACTGCTGTTGACCTGGGTGCTCACTGAGGCTCTTAAAGTCACTCTGCTGGTCAGATAGTGATGACGGTAGTGGTGGTAGAAAGTGCTGAATGATACATCAGGAGTCATAGTGAGCAAGACTAGAATTAACGTTCCCATTTGTTTCAGCAACTGAAACAGCACAGGCTATATTTGACCTGAATGTAACAAAGTAGAAAATCTGGTTGGAATTACTACTGATTTTTCCTGATGAAAGCAATGTGGCCACTTAAAGCTCAGAATCATTCAGATCAGTATTTCTCACAAAGTCTAATTCAAGGATGGCATTAGAATCCCCTGAAGAACACGTTTACCACGTAGATTCCTTATCCTCTCTCTCAGAGATTTACCAGTCACTGGTTCTAGGAAATGACTCAGGAATCTGCATTTTGAATATCACAGAAACGGATGCCAGATTTAGCAAACAGGCAACCCTAACCCCAGATGGTTCCATGACATTAGAGTTTGGGAAAAAAAGAAAAAAGAAAGAGGAAGAGATCAAAATTGTGTATGATAGTTAAACAGGACGCTTATTTGTAACAATTAGCCAAACACATTAAAAAGAAAGGGAGAAAACCTCACTGTCTGATCCTAGGACTGGATCCTTGATTGCTTTGTTTCAATCCCCTCCTTTGGAAAATGGAAGCAAACCAATGATGATGCCTACCAAGCCCCTTGCCATTCTGTGGTTATGCTCAAAGGAGGTACCTGAGAGCATAAGAGAGTTAGAAAGGGCATTTTGTGGGCCGGCCCGGTGGCGCAGCGGTTAAGTGAGCATGTTCCTCTTCTGGCAGCCCGGGGTTCGCTGGCTCGGATCCCGGGTGCGGACATGGCACCGCTTGGCACACCATACTGTGGTAGGCGTCCCACATATAAAGTAGAGGAAGATGGGCATGGATGTTAGCTCAGGGCCAGTCTTCCTCTGCCAAAAGAGGAGGATTGGCAGCAGTTAGCTCAGGGCTAATCTTCCTCAAAAAAAAAAGAAAGGCCATTTTGCTATGACAACAGCAACTTGCTCTGGATGAGCATCATATCCACCTCCCACCACTTTTTGGATGCCTATGCCACTTGACCTTTACCTTCTCCTCTCAGGCTGGCCTTAGCAGGGAATAAGAGCATTGAAAAAAATTAAACATTGTTTATCGACTAGGTTTTTAACCGCAAAAACTAAAAAGAAAATCAATCAATTGAAACACTAAAAACAAAAGCATCCCAACAATGTCCTGGCAAATACTGTTCTCACAAAACCTCACAAAAGGCATTGGGATGAAACACTATGCTTAGTATGCAAAGGAAAAAACTCAACTCCTCTAGCTTTTGTACTGTACTTTTCCCCCCAAAGTGACTTCTTAACCAAGCTTTAAGTAGTGATAATTGCATTCTGTGTTACATGAAGGGTGTGTTTCTAAAGAACATTGTGGAATGTTCAACTATGTAATTAGAAGCACCAAGTCTGTAAGGTTCTGAGGTAAAAGAGGATGCAAATGATACTCCTGTTTCATGGAGAAGTTAGACAGAAAAATTGCAATAATATTAAATACCAATTATTGAAGTATTTCATTAGAGAAGGGATGCCAGAAGGGAGGGGAGTTCTTAGAAAGTGGTCCAGGAGCATAGGAGGGTGGAGGTGGGGGTAGAAAGACATATGGGGAGTCCATAAAAATAAATTTTGATGGCTAGCAGTAATCTGGTGGTTAATAAATGCCAGTGTACCTCAGAAATCATGGTATTGCTGCCTGTGACATCCTGTTCTGGGTTGCCAAAGTCAGTATATGCCATACAGGGAAATAAATTGAAAAATTAATCACATTAAGTAGAGCTCATGCACACAAAGAAGTATAATCTTAACCTATGTAAGGGACCGAGCAGAATTTGCTTATTCAAGTTTTTTGGGTGTATCACTGTCATAGGGCCTCACTGCTTTACCACTAACAGATGGGGGGCGGGGCTGGGTTGCACGTCATCTGATGTCATTCCCAATGCCGAGGGCTTTATTTTGTTTGTTTCTGGATAATGACGTTCTTGGACTGTTAAAGCAGTCAGGGTTTGTCTTTATTGTAGCTTTAAAGTGACACAAGTCACTTTACAGAAAAAGAGGAAGACACCTGATTCACACGACCAGGCACAGCCAAGGGAGCATGTGAACTTTCAACAAGAGAGGAAGCCTCGTACCAGATGTGAAGAAGTAAAGTTTATTTTTCCATTTAGCTTGTTTATTTAAGTAAGAAGGAAGGAGACAGTGACTGCTTCCCACTCCAAACTGCTCAGGGAATGCCTTTCCTTTCTTTCTTTATAAATGAGCAAAGTTGGCTATTGCAGTTTCCAGAGGGATCTGGAAAGGAACCAAGTCACTAATGATTACAGTTCACCTGTAGCTAGTTAAACTTTGAAACCTGCCAATCAACACAGAAAACCAAGAGGGAAGGTCAATGCAGCCTTGCCCATCTAGCATTCTCTCACTCTTTAGATTGAAAATGATTTATTAAGGAAATTATTTTATGAAATGCAAAGCCTATTATAGAGACTATAATCAAGGTCTTCATAAGATTCATTTAAACATCTAACAGCTGAGAAACTCTCAAGTCTTAGTTTATTTATTTTCCCTTTCAATTACTGTGTGTAAGAGACAGAGTGATAGAGCTTTTACATTTAAAACAAAATAACCAAAGAAAAACATCTTTTGTCCTTGATACATCTATCTTTTCACATTATTTTGGTCTGACACGCCATTTATTTCTAGACTGAAGATATTTTGGTACACATCCAAAGACACACATACTCTTTTTTCACAAATTGTTGAAACATTCCTCTTAATGCTGAAGGCATTACAGGCTACTAACAAATAATACAAAATACACCACAAAACAATCATTGATATTTCATGTATTCATCATCAAAAAGACCAGGCTACAAAATATTAAGCGACTTTCAACTATTATTCATTCACACATCTATTTTTAAAAAAGTTTACCTCTTCTTTACCCATTATATCTCCTCATCCCACTTCTTGCAGGAAAAGAGAGAACACCATCACTAAGATTAATGGAGCATTGGTAAAGTATTTTAGGTACAAATGACCCACTTTTACATACATACAGCCAGAACAACTCAGCAAGGGTTTAGGAAGGAGAAAACGCAGTTTTTTCTATTGAATTCATGCAGCTGGTGGTGATAGATTGATTGTTCTCCTTTAATGGCAGGGTCAGAAAGACAGAGAGAAAGGCTTTCCATAACTGGCTATATTTTCTATTAATTAATTAATTTATTTGGTTTTTCCTCAAATGTTCTAAGTCAGTGAGATAAATTACTTCCAGTTTTAATTAAAGCCCTCTCAAAGGTTAACTCATACTGCTAAAAGAGAGTGCAAGAGTGGCATAACGGGATGCCTTTTCTTTCCACAAAACAAAATGCAAAATGTTCCCTCTTTATAAAGAAGGAGAAAATGGATCGTATTTATCCCTGAAGTTTTATTTCCTGGAATTGTTTCTTAAACTCTGTGTGTTTCATGAAAACGAGAACTTTAGTTTATCATCTTCAAAAACTCAAACTGAAAAGAGAATTGGTAATATATCAAATTTTAGATCCTGCTTGAAACTCAAGAACTAAATTTTGAACTTAAATCTATTCATCTAAGTATCACTATCAAGTGTAAATTAAAATAAGACTCACTCACTTGGTCTTGGCTATGAACTCTCACAAAGATCTGAATCTGGCCCTACAATTACTACAGTTACTGCAAACTTACAATTACTAATATCAGCTAATATTTAATGCTAATTTCAAAGATTTTTTTTTCCATGCAACCTAATGGTTGACTTTTATTTGAAACCAAGGTATAGCTACTATTTCACAGCAGTAGCGTTGGAGCCCCAGGAAAGGCAGGGAACAAGTGTCTAGAGTGGGATGATCACTGTAAATCTATTCTTAAGGCTCAGATATAAAAGCGTGCCACTTGTGATAGATATTCACAGAGCCACTAAAATAACATATGATATGTAGTATTAATATTTGATACAATCAGTAAATGAACACATTTATAAGTACATTTGTGTGCATGCACACGTGTACAGAGTAATGCCTCCTTCCAGACATCAGACTCTGGGACACCTCAACCGCCTAGCCTAGAACCAGTCAAGTACCAGGAAATAAGAGAAAGATACATTTTTATAGTGAAGTAATGAAGAAGTGTAACTGACTTGTATCATAGGTACAGGCTCACTGTCAGGCATAAAGCAAAAATAGCAGTGAACCAGCAACATGACACACAGATTCCAGGAAGAAATGCTAACTCATCTGAAGGGAAGAGACTCCATATCTACAAAAAGTAGATGGTAAAAATAAAAATACGGCTGCTTGGGGCATTTACTGTAGAGGAAATAACCCCAGAGTAACTACTTCAACAGTCACTGAGGACATCATTGTATCTCAGTGCAGCACAACAGCAGATCTTTATAATTAGGACAGTGAGTCGGTTAAGGCACATTATCCAAAAGACAGAGTATTAACTAAGGTATTTTAGAAAGATCTTTCACTGAAATATGAATTTTTTTTTAAGTTTTGAGGCTTCCGTTATCTGGAAAATAAAGTTATCTGAAACAACCTTACTATTGTTATGTTTTATGCAAAGTATTTTGTCTCCAACTTTCAAAGGTTTTCCTGAATACTGACTCGTTATGCTGAGGGAGGTTGTGTGGAATGTAAATATCTTAAATATTACCACTATTTACAACTAGCTTAAATTATACAATTAAGAGATGAATTTTTTTAAGATACCTTTTCAGATTATAGGATTATTTGCCTTTTTAAAAACTGTGTTTACTGATCCTGTACAAGTTTTTGGTTGTACTGCATGTCTCTTCTTCCACATTACTATAACAAGACACCATTCCTGACTTGTAAGAAGTTATCACCTGTACTCTTATTACGTTATTTTCAAATCTGATGTACAAACTCGGGTATTTAGGCCTCTGAAGAGATGTACAGGAGGAGGAGTTGCTTGGAACAAAAATTCCCGATTCATTAATTACTCGTTGAACGTCACCATGTCATGGATGTGATCCAATGCTCTTGGAGATGCTTCGATGACAATAGAATAAGAAGATTTCAGAGTAGCTGAAATCTTTAACTCTCTTTCTTTGAAAATCTTCTGTCACAAGTCAGAAGGATAATGTCTCTTTTCACCCAATGAGAAAGCTGTTCTCACACGAGCATAATTAATTAATCTTCTGACACCATGACAAAGAAATTCCTTAAAAGGATTTCTCCGATTTCCTCTCAAGACAGAAGATTGTCTTTATCCATCATCTGTTCTTCCTGATCCCTTCTTTTTGAATATCCACATCAGCAGAATTGTCCATCAGAAAAGACAGCAGGAGGGAAATCTCGGCATGATTGATAGGGCCCCGATGCTCTGCAGGCCTATTTAAGTGCAAGCATCTATTGTTGCAAACTTACTTTACAGCAGTTAAACAAATATAATAGTCACCAATTCAACCATTGTGCAGCTTAGATTTGACTAAAACTAGTAAGTGAGGTTTGCTAATGACAAGGCACTGATTTTGAAGCCAGATAAAAATTTTGCAGATAAGTTAGCCTGATGTCCACTTAGAAAAAAGAAAATTCTCAAAGCCATGCAACAGTATACATATATTACAAGTGTTATATACCATAGTGTATGTAGATGAATATTCCCATTAAAAAGCAAGAAAAATCTGATACTTTTTATCCTAATAGCCATCCAATACTTCTTACCTCCACCATGGCTATCTGGAAAAAAACCCAAAAAACCGCATATGTTACTAGCCAAAAAAATCAGGGGGGTCAAAGAAGAAAGTGCTACCAATACTCCCTTAAAAGTTTTTTTTCAGATTCATCATAGTAAAGTTTTCCTTTAAAGAGAGGTTTAGGTATGTCTATGTGTTCTTACCCACATCTGTGAAAGAAAAGCAAAGGCCATTTGAGACTCCCTGTGTGAACCCGCCACTTCTTGGATAGAACTAATGGACCAGAGCGTTATAGATCAGCTTCAAGTGAGGGGCAGAGCATTCTGGTCAAAGGTCTAATCACAGGAAAGGCAAGCATGGCCCTACTTTGAAAGCAATCTACATGAAATGGAAACAGATCTAGAAATCTCACTAAGCCGTGGTAAGAGCACGCCCAGTATCAACAGCAGAGGTTACAGCATGCTCTGTGCTTTTTACAGATCCTGCCAAGAAAGGCCACTTGAGCCCAGACACCAGGACACACTGACACCATGTGTTCTGTTTGCACCACAATGACCTTGACTACTCAGTTCTGGATGCACCCTGTGAAAATATTTGTTGATCCTTCCACTCCCCAGAGAGGCCAGCCCTCACAGGCCAGGGCCCCAGCTCATTGGTGCTTCCCTCGGCACAGTTAGAAAGATAGACTGCCACTGCCTCACCCACTGTGAACCTGCTTCTCCAGCTGACCTGCTTCCTCCAGCTAAGGAGAGAAACTGATGGCTGGCCCACAGCCAGGACCCATGTGTCTTGCAATGAGCAGCTTAGTTTTGGTTTTTCTTAAATCACAGAGTTACATTCAGGATCGATTACCCCTTTGAAGACCAAGGAAAAAAAGAGTTATATCCAGGACAAAGACCTAGGAAAATCCTTGTGGATAAGGAGGGACGCTAGCAGTTTGAATATAGAGTATACCACAGAGTTTGAATGCAGAGAAGCTGGAAACCAACTGAGAATGAGCTGGTAGTGAAGTAACCAGGAGAGAGGGCCCAATGGGAACGCAGGCGTACAGCCCAGAGGGGACTCTGAAATGTCCCCTCACTAGCCAAGGACCCAGAAATCTCTCAAGGGCTCCCATCACCAACAGCTCCACCTTGTTGGTTAACAGTCCTTTTGTGAAAGGCTTGTCTTCCCAACAGGACTGTGTGTGTTTGGGGGTGGAGGGTGGGCAAGAACGAATCCTCATCATTTTTTTTTTTTTTTTTTTTTGGCCTATTATGCATTGTATAGCATCTTGTCAGGATCAGTAAGCACATACTAACCGGTTAGAATGGAACTCGAGGAAAAGGCTGTTAGTGTTGCCCAAGGCCAGGTATGTAAGACCCAGTGAGAGGACAGGCAAATCCTCCTCTTTTCCACCCAGGACACTCTGGACACTCACTCTCTGGGTGGAAAAGCAGTGATGTCCATGAGATTTAAGTCCAAGTTCAATAGGAATATCCTCTTGCTTATAATGGTCCTTGGAGTTAAATCCTTGGTAAGAAAAACCCACCAGTGTGTACAGGAAATCGCTGCACCTTCCTCTTAATTTTGCTGTGAACCTAAAACTGCTCTAAAAAAATAAAGTCTTAAAAAAAAGGCCAAAATCAAGACAAAACAAAATCCACTAGTGCTCACAAAAACTCAGGGAAAAACAAACATTTCATTCTTTTGCCCCTCAGACATATCTTTGTAAGACAAGGATCAGTTGTAATATGGTCCATTACAAATATTTAAGACTAACTGCGTTCACAGAACTGACTTTGGATTCAGACTTGCATTGACTGGGTCCCAATCCCTCACTTCCAAGGGGGCCCGTGATTCAGTCTCTTTGCCTCAGTCATGTCATCTGTAAAGCAGGGCCTACACCTTCCAGGGGGTTGTGAGGACTAAATGGAAATCCTGGCATCTGGCAAACACTCAGTACATAATGATGGATTATTATTCATTCTCTGTTTCCCCTTTCCCCCTCCTTCACACAACTCTCTAAGTGGGCACATCCAGCTCTATTTCTGGGAGTTTATATGGAGACACAAACACAACACACACACACACCAAACAGCAGCCTTTAGTGCTGAGAAGGGAGCAGGCCCAATAGATCAAGCTAGACACTTCTGAGCAGTTGAGAGAAAAGAATGAGGAAATCAGACAGAACAAGCAAAGGAGAATGGGGCAGGCCAGGGTGACACGGGGGCTGGAAACAGAGAATTTCTCAGGGCTGTATTTGAACTACCGCAGCTCTGTGTGTGTCTCATTCTGCCTCAGCCAGCTCAGCTTCAGCACTTGGTTTCCTGGTTATCTTGGCATTGTTTTCAGGTGGGGGTCTTACTGGGCAACATAAAGCACGTTCTGTACTTGTTTTCATTTCCACTCAATTCAACGAATACTTATTTTGTTCCTGTAGGTGCCAAGCATTGCGACATATGCTGAGGATACATTCATGAATAAGACCAGACCATACAGGAGTTCACAGCTCAGCAGGACCGACGTGATAACTCCATACAGTGTAATAGAGAGCATACAAGAAGCCTGGGAGTGAGGGTGGGAGAAGCACTTAGTGAGGACTTCAAAGGTGAGCAGGAGTTTGCATGAAGAGAAAGGGTGGGGTTGAAGATATTGCACGTAAAGGAATTGTGGGGTGAAAGAAGTAGGTGTCACTTCGTATGTCTGAGGCACAGAATGCGTGAAGGCAGAATGGCAGGAATTAGGCTAGCAAGAGAAGCTAGGTTATGAAAGGCAATTAGACACTTTTTTTTTTTTTTTTTGCTGAGGAAGATTAGCCCTGAGCTAACATCTGTGCCCATCTTCCTCTATTTTATATGTGGAATGTTGCCATAGCATGGCTTGATGAGTGGTACATAGGTCCATGCCCAGGATCCGAACTGGGAACCCCAGGCCACCAAAGTGGAGTGTGCCAACTTAACCACTTGGCAACCGGGCTGGCCCCAAGCAATTAACCTTTTAAACAAAATTTTTTTTAACAAAGGGGGCTACTCCTTAAAGATTGTAGGCCAACGAGTGACACAATCAAATTTGTTTTTCAAAAACATAATTCATGGACCAAATGGAAGACAATGGAATGGGAAGAGGAAAAGGAACAGTCAAAAATTAGCTTGGGAAGGAGATGATTAAAATGGTCTGGCGAGAGACAATAGGGGACTAACAAGGACGTGAAGATGAGATGCGTTTATTCAAGACTTACGCAGGATGCTGAATTGATGGGGTTTAGTGTCCCACTGGACACAGGATATGAGGAGGGGAGGAGAAGCCTAGGGTAACTGGGAAGTTTCTAGCTGGAGCACTTGAGTAAATGTCACACTATTAATCTGGATGGAGCAGTAAAGGAAGTGTTGCCCTGTTTCCGTGTGTGAATTTGTACAATCACGTGCCTGAAGGCCTTTTGTTTACCCTAAGTCACTAACACCTGGACCTCCTAGGAGGGAATAACTGAAACCTTAGGAAAATAACCTTTTTCAAGCTGTTTTTCATAAAGGAATCCTATGACACCCACTATAAATTCTAATTTTTAACAGTTGTCCTAGAAATTCAAAGCTTCATGGTTTATTTCATGAACCGAATGGATCCTGTGGCTAGACTGGCCTTTAAGTATGAGACGGCTAGGTGAAGAAAAGAAAAAAAGAAGAGCAGACATCTGCCAAAAGGCTACGTGTGCCAAATGGGAAGTGAGAGCACGTTTAGAGAAAGAGGAAGGAGGGACAACAAGCTGCTTAATACCTCTATTTACTGCTAGGGACGTCTCTAAACGGGAAGAACTACTTTAATGATCAGTTTCATATATTAGAGGTCCAGGGCAAAGAGAACACAAATCCTTAGGAAGTAGCAGCAGTCTTGTTCTCATATTATTGTTTTGCGGGCATCTATATCAGATTAAAAGATGATTTGTATTAACAAGTAACTAAAGTGTTGGAAGTGTAAACAAAATTAATCCAACATTTTAAGGAAAAGAAACTTGGTTTATTCACTAAACTGCACGATTACCCCACATATTCACTTTTATTAAAAGAACAAAAATATTGCTGCTGAGAGTGGGGAAGGGTTTTAGATAAGATGGTTGGAGCTGGAGCAGTCAGCTATCCTGGACCATGAGGTGTCTTCAGGAATAGAAGCCACGCACAGTGAAGCAAAGACGCAAAGGGCCTGGGTCCCTGACACCATGCGTCACCATCTCAGGCCTAGACTGCCTCCCCTGGGATTTCCTAAAAGTGGGAGAGAAATAAATTCTATCTTATGTAAGCCACTATTTCTTACCTCTTTGTTACTCGCTGCCAAACAATTCTAACAAAAACAACTCTTTTAACATTTTTCCTACATTATCTTAGTTTTTCTGTTTAGTTTTTGTGTGTGTGTGTGTGTAATTTCTCTCACAAGAATAGGTATTATATTGTACTCACTGCTCTTTTTTTATTCAGCAATTTGTGATATTTTCTTATGCTAAAAAAACTATGACAATCTTTGAAGATTACCATAGAATTCCACCATATGAATGCATCATTATTTATATAACCAATTCCCCGTTTGGGGGACATTCAGTAAGTAGTTTTACTTACCAATGGACTCCCTCAATTTATTATAATTTACAACTTACAGGTGGACCAAAAATTATGTAGCTACATCTTCACAACAAGCCAGCATGATGAATATTCTCCGCCATACAGTGTTGAGCAGTGTGGCCATTATTTCACTCAATTACATTTGTAAGTTGGATTCGAGCATAAAAGAGAGGCACAAGAAAGAATCTAGCAGATATTTGGTTATTTGCCCTCCAAAGATGAAGAACAATGAAGATGAAGTACAATGCTGCCAATCTGTATAAGCTTATTATAACTAATATCTCACCAAAATGCTTCAGCCTAGAAGGTTCACCCCCACAAAAACGCCATCCTTTATAAGCTCTATGGCAACTTCTCTAGCTGAATTGGGTAGAAATAGTTAAGACTTAGACAGGATTTCTCTACTAAAGAGACTTTGGTGACATTAGAAAGCTCAAAAACTATAAAATTATGTCTAAACGACACAAAATAAAGACAACAAAACAAATTCTTACCAATAATTTTATTTAAAATCATTCTCAAATTCCAGTGAGTGTCCTAAGAGTGATGAAAAGTTAGTCTGTGTATTGAATCATCAGAATTTACAACTATACCATAATGTGGTGAGAACTGTCTGTTGAGAATTATAACCCTAAGACGAGGAGGAGTCCTTATATGCAGCAATTAGCTTATGCCAGATATGGTCACCTCCCAAAGCAGGAAAGTGGAGGATTCCTCTTAGACACATTTTCAGTAATACGGGTTAAAACAAAAATTGCTTTCTGGTTGATTTTTAGAGAGATAAAAATTGCCAGTTACCTGGAATTTCTAGTTACCTGTTATTTTATCTTATGAATTGTGCTTTTCATATTTAATCAAGACTTAACTTCCCCTAAGAGCTAAATGACGCCAAAGAAATAGGGATACATCTGCACTCAACCTCCCACAAACGAAGCTCTCTAAGGCAGTCTTTCTCTTGTCCAGAATACAGGATATTACAGTGCTTCTTCTGTGAGGCTCAGTAAACGTGAAATGAACATGTCTGTGCTGAGTGTACAGTCATTTCACTAAATAGTATTTGTAAGAAGCATAAGTGTGTACATGCCCAAATTTTCCAATGATTCAAGTACAGTAACAACTTCTCTCTCTAGGGGTCACTGACCCAGAATTCTCAATTATTGGAAACACAGTCCAGTGTCTAAAACTGAGCAAATAAAAGTACAAACAGACACAACAGACAGCACAAGGTTCACGTTCTAAAAGTATTTGCCCTTCACTCAAGGGAAGGAACTCACTCAAACGTGTTTCCTCTTAATTTAGACCCAGTTTGAAGAAATTTGCTTACATGATTCCCAGCTTTTGTCAGATTAAAAGGAGTGGGATGCCAGGGGCAAGAACAACAACAGGAGAAAAAAAAAAAGGGAAGCTTTTAATCTGACACTGACAGTGAAAATAGAAAAATAATTTTAAAAAGGAGACAGAAGAACTTAAAATATACAATAATCTGGAGAAATTTAGTTTAAGAGTATGTGGTTCTAGTCTGTAGCTTGGCCCTAAACTAAACTAAAATGTTGAAAATAACCTAAATAATCAAGAAAAAGGTATACTTATTACACAATTAATAATTTATAATAACCTTTCAAAAGATTTCTATAAAATTGTTGCCTTTTAAAATTTGAGCATCTCAGAGACTAAATTCTAAAGGTCCTTTACAACTAAAACATTCTATATATTTCATGGAAAAATTAGGAACTCTTTATTCCCCAATGATGTGGCTTATATATACATTTCTCTCAAAATTTTTAAAAAATTAATATTTTAGTAGGATACATACATACATATCATGAAAAGTAACTTCTCTTCCTTTCAATACACTACCTCTCCCTAGGGACAACCACTATCACCAGTTTCTTGTCTATTCTAAAGGAAGCTGGAATATAATTGCCAGACAAATATTCACATGTATGTATGTATTGACACAAATGGTAGCATACTATAAACACTCTTCTGTATCTTACACTTTTCACTTCACAGTAAATCTTGGAGATCTTTACATATCAGAATATAAAGAGCTTATGCATTCTTCCTTTATGGCTATATAGTATTCCATGATTGATTTAACCAGCTCACTAGTGAGTACCCAATCTTTGACTATTACTAAGAATGCTGCAATGATTAATTATATACACAACCATTTCAAACGTGTACCTCAGTAGGATAAATTCCTACAAGTGGGATTGTTGTGTACGTGCTTTTAAAATTTTGATAGATATTGTCAAATTGTTCTTCATAGAAATTAGATTAATTTCCACCAACAATGTATGAGAGAGCCTGATTCACCATACCTTTACCCAAATAATCATAACTTTCAGATCTTTGATTATTTAATTGGAAATTGAATTGAAAAAAACAATATTATTTAATTGGAAATTGAAACAAAAAAGCAAATCCGATAAAACAGTAGCTCACTGCAGTTTTAATTGGTATTCCTCTTACTATGAGAGAGGTTAAGCATCTTCTCAAGTTTAAGAACCATCTAAGCTCCTTTCTATGAAATATCTGTTCATATTCTTCACCCATTTTTCCATTTTTTGTTGGCTGATGTAGATGCACCCTTCAACAATTAAGGGAATTAGCCCTCTTCTCTGTCATATGAGTTACAAATATTTTTTCCGCTTTATCATTTGTCTTCTGACTTTAAGCTATATTGTTGTACAATTTTTACTTCTATGTAGCTGAATTCATCAGTCTTGTCTTTTATTTTCAAACTTAAAAAGCCCTTCGTAACTTAAGATTAAGAAAAAACATCCCATGTTTACTACTATAATTTTTATGTTTAGACATTTAATTCATTTGTAATTTATTTTGGTATAAGATATGAAACTTGGATGATTTTCTTTTTTTCCAGATTGCATTCAATTAACTTAATTGCATTCAATTCATTTACTGAATAATGAATCTTTCTCCCTCTGATCCGAAAGGTCTTCTTTATTATATCCTAAATTCCAGTATGTATTTGGGTCTATTATAATTAGTCCAATGTTACATTTGTCAAAGCTTCATAGACGTGTTTTAACATCTGACAGAGATTGCCCTCCACACCATGACTCTCTTATTCATAATTTTTCTTGAATTCCTTGCTTAATTTCACATATGGACTTTAGAATCAGCTTTTCTGGTTCAAAAAAATCATTTTATTATTTTTTTGCTATCTCATTAAACTATATATTAATTTAGGGGAAATTTATATATTTTACCATTTTGGAGCTTCTTATCCAAGAACATGAATTAGCCTTCTTTTGCAATCTCAGGCAGATTTTAAAGTCTTCTTCACCTAGATCAGGCCTTCTCAACCTCAGCACTATTGACTGTGGATAATCGAAAATGTCTCTAGATATCGTCAGATGTCCCCCGGCGGGGCAAAATGGTCCTCGGTTGAGAACCACTAATCTAGATCAAGCATACTTCTCTTTAAGTTTAATACTGGGTGTCTTTGACTTTTCCCTTTTCTTCTAATCTAAATGGTACCTCTTCTAAACACTACTTACTTTCACACATAAATTATATATCCAGACGCTTTCTGAACTTTTTAATTGTTTATAATAGCTTTTCGGTTGATTCTCATGAATTTATGAGGTAGATAATCACATCTGCAAAATGATAATTTCACCTCTTTTTCTATTTTTAAACTTTTTTTAACCTCTTTCTCTTTTCTAACTGCACTGTCTAGTAGCCCACAATGGTCATAAGTCAAGGTGGTAATAGTGAATATGCTTATTTTAAACGCCTCTAATATTTAAGCATGACGCTGGTCTGGGGTTGGATACATAGTGTATCATGCAAAGGAACAGTGGATTATGCAAAGGAAGTATCCATCTCATTATTTTTTAACAAAAGGAAGATGTTGAATTTACAAAGTGCTTCTTCATCATCTATGGAGATAACTGTATGCTATTTCACTGATGCAGAAAATTATCTGAACAATCCTAGAATCCCTAGAATAAGCCCCACTTGGACAGCAACATATCATTCTTTTAGAATGCCTTTGAATTATCTCTAGTTGTCCATTTTGTGCTATCTTTGTTGGGTTTTGAAACCACTGTCATGAAAGCATCATAAAAAGAACTTGAAAGCTTTCTTTCTTTCAAATAGTTTAAGTAGAACTGAAATTTTTATTTCTTAGAAGTTTAATAGAATTGCCCCATGAAAACACGTGGGATTGGTCCTCTTTTGGAGAGTGGCTCTTCAATAATTTTCTCTACTTTATTTATTGTGACTAGTGAGTTTCCATTCTCTCTGTGTTCTGAGGTCAGTTTTGATAATTATATTTGCCTAGAGAGTTATCCATTCCATTCATATTCTAAAATTTATTTGTATAGTAGATCGATATCATCTCTTACGAGTCTTCTAACTATTTTGTGTGCAGTTGTTTCCTCATTATCATTCCTTATTTTGTGATTTATGTTTTCTTCTTTTTTAATATGCTGTTATCTAAAGTTTTACCATTTCCCCACCAAAGATCAAGTTCTTGCATTACTTTATTAGTGTTGCCTTTTTGGGTTTGTTTTCTAGGTTATTTATTTCCACCTTTATTCTGCTTTACTATGCTTTCCTTGGATTTATTTTGTTGTTCTGACTTCAGTCGTTGCTCAACTGTTGCTCAATTCATTTTTATTCTGTTTACTAATATATGCATTTTAGATAATAAATGCTTCTCTGAATGCTGCTTTAACTGTGTCTAGGGCTGTACTCTTTAGTGTGGTTAAGAACCCAAGCACTGGGGTAGACTCTTTGGATGAAAATCTTCTTTACTTCACTTACCAGTTGTGAGATCTGGAAGCAAGTCACTATTCCTTGCTGTAACTCTATTTTCTCATCTATAAAATGTGGATAATAGTTTTTTTACTGAACAATTATCATGAGGATTAAATGGGTCAATAGTTAGACCCATTTAATGCCTGACACTTAGTAAGAGCTTAAATGGTTCTTGAATGAATTAACTACATGATAGATATGTTAAATTTCCACCTTAAATCATATTTTACAATTTGCTTTCTGTTTTTATTACTTCTTTCTTTTAAAAATAATCTTTCATGATATGAGCTGTACTTGCTTTCTCTACCTGTGTATGTTTCTTCTGGTAATTTCAAAGTTTTTTTATGTTTAGTAATTTATAACTTTATAGATTACATATAGTCTTCTATTTCTTTACACATTATCTACCGACTCCATATTGTGAATAATGACAAGTTTAGCATATTTTTACTTTTTTTTTCTTCCACTCTTTACTCTTCCACCTGATTTTATCGCATTTTTCTGAGTTTTATCTTCATAGTTTTAATTACATTTATCCCTTTATTCTTGATTTATCAGCTTCAAATTATCTTTTGACCATTAGCTATCAAAGATGAGGAAATCAGTGTTCTTCAATCATCCACAACATTCCTACCTTGTTTCCTCCCAATATTTTTATATCATTATTAGGTTTTTAAATTATATTTCTGTTCCCAGATATTAAAGTCTTATTTCCACAGTTAAATGGATTCAGTGTGCTCCTCCAGTTGATCCTGTGACAGTTGGTTCAATATTCACAAAAGACTCATAAGAGCTATATTTCTGAGTTCTTACATGTTTAAAAAATGGTTGTCTATTACCTTTAAGTTAAATGATAGTTTGCCTAAGTATAAATTTGGGGGTAGACAGTCACGCTTTTCCCCTGCAGATTTAAATATACTATCTACCTCACAGAACTGAATACTCCTCTTCAGAAGTCTCAGACTGGCCTGATTTTCCCCTTTACAGATGACTTAATCCTTTTACCTTTGTCTTTGAAATCTATTCAGTTTATTAGGATATCTTTATGTTGATTATTGCACTTTAATTTTTTAAAAGCTAGGAAATAACGTTTTCCATCTGCTGATTGAAGATTTCTCTAGTTTCCAATAAGGTTTCTTAAATTACATCTATAAATATAATTTTTCATCCTTTTAAAAAATCTTTGTGGGGCTGGCCCAGAGGCATAGCAATCAAGTTTGCACACTCCACTTTGGTGGCCTGGGGTCCGTGGATTCAGATCCCTGGCCCAGACCTATGCACTGCTCATCAAGCCATGCTGTGGCAGCATCCCACATACAAAATAGAGGAAGACTGGCACAGATGTTAGCTCAGGGCCAACCTTCCTCACTCACACACACACAAACCTTCGTTAAGGACTGTAGTTATAAAGATATCAGATTTCTTTTGCCTGTTATCCATATGTATTATTTGTCCTGTAACTCTTTTAAACTCTTCATTGTTATTTCATTTTGCTTCCTCTTTTCAATCCTCCTTCCTGTCCTTTACTGCGCTTTCAAAATCTCTCTTTTTTTGTTTTGCTTCCAAGGAGGCCTTTGCTGCTAAAACAGTTTTATTTTTCTCCTCTGTGTTTTCTTTTTGGAGTTTTACTATATTTATCCTTTTGCTGACTTGTCATATAGTCCCTGAGCTCTTGTATCTTTGCTTTAAGCACTTGTTCTTTTAGCAGTGATTACAATATTACATATATATATATATTTGATGTATGGGTTATTTGGTGACAATTTCTATATGTTCATCTGAGGTAACATTTTCTTCTTGTCAGTGTTCTTCATCTACCATTTTCCTCCTTTTTCCTAGTTGTAACTTTGTACATATTCTGTGCAGTTTCCTTTTTGATTATTATTCATTCTTAAATGAGGTAAGTTCTTCTAGGACCCAATTTACAGCAGATTCATGTGGGAAAAGGACTAGGACCATATTTTGAGCTAGCAGGAATTTACTGTTTGACACAAGGTTGTATGTGTGAGTTATTTTAGCTTTAACTTCTCCTCAATCAGAAGAGAGCAGTAGTTAAAGGTCTATTTAACTCTCTTATTCTGCTTCACTCATAGACTGCTTTGTACAAACATTACTCCTCTGGGCATTCCTTATTCAGCCTCAACTACCTTCTCTTTTAGGCCAAACCAGCTCCAGGGAAGCTGCTGCATTAGCCTGAACACCATTTTCATTGTTTCAAACAAAGAATTACCAGTTTTGCTCCCTAAGGGTGTCCTATTTACTTAACTATTCTGCCAGCTTTGTTTCAGATGTGCAGCTACAGGGTCTTACTCTTTAAGCATCTACCCATGCCCTAGTTTTATCTTCACTGTATTTAGCAATGCCTTCTCCTGAACTATAGTTTGGGGTTTCAGGTGTCTTCCAGGTGTGTTAAAGTTGGAATTTTTATATCTATTTCTTTTTCCTTTTTATCGTTGTAGGATTTCCAAGAGAAAAAGGAAAAAATACTAACTTTTCTCTGTTACTAAAACTAGAGATTCTACTCAATAAATCACCCTAACTCTAAAACTATCTAAAAGAAGTCAACTTTTGTCTGTTAATTCTAAAGATACAGGATAAGATTATAGGGCCTTAAGGCATAATTTCCTAACCTCATTTATCAACATACTTTTTTTTAAGATTTTATTTTTTCCTTTTTCTCCCCAAAGCCCCCCGGTACATAGTTGTGTATTCTTCGTTGTGGGTTCTTTTAGTTGTGGCATGTGGGATGCTGCCTCAGCGTGGTCTGATGAGCAGTGCCATGTCCGCGCCCAGGATTCGAACCAACGAAACACTGGGCCGCCTGCAGCAGAGCGCACGAACTTAACCACTCAGCCACGGGGCCAGCCCCCATCAACATACTTTTAAATGTGCATAGTAGAGTAAATAACAGTAAAATCCCTCTTAATTTGGCACGATTGGGATCCATGACTGCTTGGTTAACTGAAAGAATCAGTTAAAGTGAGTGTGCAGAATTGGACTTTGTCAACTTGGTTAACCTAGGAAATATGCTTCCCAGAATCCCCTTCTCTGTATGGTTCTGGATTCGAGTTGACAAATGGGGAGGAGGTTGGCGTGAGATTTGAGAGGTGGAGGTGAGGACACAACCACTGCCCTTAGAATGTCACTGCAGTCAGAAACGGTGACAGACTGACACCGGTGCCAAAGTGGATCCCCACTTGTTCTTGTTCTCCTCTGGTCCACATCTAGCTTTTCATCCTGACTGCTGGCCAAGAGTGACTCCAGGCCTGCCACCGGGTGCTGGCTATGGCTCCACAGAGGCAGCTACACTGAGGCAACAGTTTCCCACAGACGTGAAGTCCCAATGCAAGAGCAGGCCATGCTCGGCCTCCACAAGCTCCTATTTGCCCACCCACACCAGCGTTTCAGGACAACTGGCTAGTGAATCCATGCGTCTCCAACTCTCCCTTTCAAACGTCATTTTCCCAGCTCCTCCTACATTTGGGTAATTTCTTTTCTTTCTTTTTTTTTAATTTTTTTTTTCAGATGTACATCATATTTCGAATTCTGTATACATTACATCATGTTCACCACCCGAACACTAATTATAGTGCATCCCCTCACATGTGACCCTAATCACCCCTTTTGCCCTCTCCCCTTCCTCCTTCCCCAGTGGTAACCACCAGTCCAATCTCCAGTGCTATGTGGGTTTTTTTTTTGTCGTTTTTATCTTCTACTTATGAGTGAGATCATATGGTATTTGACTTTCTCCCTCTGACTTATTTCACTCAGCATAATACCCTCAAGGTCCATCATGTTGTCACAAATGGCCGGATTTCGTCATTTCTTACGGCTGAGTAGTAGTCCATTATGTATAAATACCACATCTTCTTTATCCATTCATCCCTTGATGGGCACCTAGGTTGCTTCCAAGTCTTGGCTATTGTGTATAATACTGCAATGAACATAGGGGTGCAGGTATCTTTATGCCTTTGTGTTTTCAAGTTTTTTGGATAAATCATTTGGGTAATTTCTAATTCCTAAAGTAAATTCTTTATTCCTATTACATTCATAGTGGCTCTATTTCCCTCATTGAACCATGACTGACAGAGTGGGGACTAACACACACACAAAAATCCATTTATACATTTAACTTGAAACATATACATGTGAATTCATTTGCGAATTTTTGAATGAAGGACAAGGACTTTTTCTTTGGGTAGGAGTCAACTGTTTGGAGGTCCCTTTGACGAACCAACCCCTAATGCATTATCTATAATGCTGTTTCCATCTGTATAGAGTGAAATAAGAATTCAATACACCTATGAAACAAAATGAATCCAGAATACTTCTAGGTTTTTATGATTCTCCCTATCAATACCTTTTACAGTACTTTCAACAGACTTATTTCAACAGGAATTATTTTTGGCAACTCACCTTTATGAAGTCTTTCCAAGTTTTCACAGAAACAATAACTATCTTTGTTTTTTAAATTTATATTTCATGGGTCATTTAATGTCTAATTAAATTGTGCATTATAGTAACAACTGGCAAATACATGTTTAGGAACAACATAAATAACTCTTGGCAGCAGAAATGCCTGGGCTACTAGATAATGGCCATGATCATTCAACTATCAGCGTGCTGTCCATGGACATCTGGTGAGCATGTTTTATATGTGGAATGGAGATCCCTGATTACCCCTACAAGGGTAAAAGAGTTATCACTATAATCTGAATCCGACACATCCCACAAACTGTTTTTGGAATAAATCTCTGACATTGGCATGTTACTTAATGTTTATTCCCTCTTCATGAAGGTAGAGAACAGAATATCCAGAAAAAAGTATCTGAGTTTCATATTTATTAGATTTATATTATTTTGAGTTTCCTAAATTTTAGGCATTAAAAGTTAGAGACTGATTATGACTGCGTTTTAACCCGTAGATGTAAGTCTTGTTGTCAAGGTCACACTAGTTCTTTAGAAGAATCTGGACCAGTTTTTAAGAGGCGCATAATTCAAAGAATCTAGAAAGGATAAAATAGAGCCTTTAAGGTCAGTATACTGTCTATATCTGGGGAAAAAAACCAAACGCATAAAACCCTATAGGACACCTTATGGACCATGGAGTCTTCATCTGAATTTAATGACTAGTCCACTATTCCTTGCTGCTTTTAGCCTTAACTTCCTCCTTTTGCGGTGGACTGGTCAAACAGATTTAGATTCTCTAGACATTTGTTGAATGCTTACTACATACTAAGTTCTGAAATGGCTATTTTCACAGGTATCATCTCATTTAACCCTTATGACAGTCCTGGGGGTTATGATTTATCCCTATTTTCTATATGAAGAAACGGATCAGCAGGGTTGGAGACTTAACCACAGTGACACAGATACAAGCAGCAGAGCCAAAATTGACTCCAGGTCAGCTCAATGGCTTCTCACTTCAAAGCTGGAAGGAATATGAGTAGGAGATCATACTTGTTAGTCCCATGAAAGACACTTGATAAACTGATATTTGTTTTACAATTACAAAATTATTGTATAATGAGTTTGCAATTATTTTTTTAAACATTATATAACTTGGGATAGGGGAATTTTTTAAATGTATTAGGAAAGAAGGTGCCTACCCTAATAAACTTACATCTAGCTGCTAAGAAACAGTAATAACAAGATTGTTTTTTAATAAGTCATACTAATAAGTGATGGTGACAATAATGGCAGTATACGTTGTATCTCTATACTCTCTTTTCAACAAGTTAAAACAACTTCTGGAAACACCACATCCTATTTTTTACAAGAGCCCAGTAGCAAGAGGTGGTTGTTACTGCCAGTTGACATGGGAGAAAGCAAGCTCAGAAAGTCCCAAGAACACAAAAGCATGTGGGTAAGGCAGGTATAATAGTCTCTGTGCCTGGTGTTCTGTCCATTAATCCTGGCTTCGTTTCTTCAGCCACCATCAAAATGAGTCATCGCCATTTGGCAGAGACAAAAAGATCTGGGAGACAAATTTCAGCTATAATCCTAAGAGTATTCTAAACACAATTTGCACTTTTTCTGGTTTTCTATAATTTGAGCCAGATCTCTCTCTTCCATCACTTAGGTGCAGACTGGAACAAAAGGAAATTGCTCATGCCCTAGTTTTGCTGAAGCCTTCAATAACACAAGTGCTTAAAGGTGGCAGATTTGCTTTTTGCTTGTCACAAACACATTTTTTCCCCTGGTTTAATTCAAAACCAGATTATAGCTAGGAACTCACTCTGCAGTAAAATTAATAGCTACATCCTCCACCTAGCCTTTAAGTGAATTTTGAAGTGATACGTCTATTGCACATGCCTTTCTATCCAGTTAACAAATGTAACCAACATCACGGAAACTCCAGTCATAGTCTCTAGGGAGTTCTGGGTTTAAATCTTCTGGTTTGAGTTATCTTAACATACATGCATAAACATCATTCATTTGGGTGAAATTCTCACTAGAACCAGAAAAACTGAATCGCCAATGGTCCCCACCACCACCAATCATGTCCACCTTAGTTACACTCTTTCTACTTACTTACATTTTGTTTGAATACTGTTCTTTAGCTGGCCATTACATGCTTTCTGTGTTATCTTTCCCATTAATTTGCAAACATCCTGAGAGACTGCACAGTTCTATCTCTGTTCTACTCTAAGCTCACAAGTCATAGAATAGAGGAGGGTCTGGAACAGATAGGAACTTGACACCGAGGCCTACTGCACACCAAGTCCTCTTCACATGCTGTTTCCATGACTCCCCACAAACATCTTATGATGTAGCTATTATTATCCCAATTTTCCAAAAAAGGAACTTGAGATTCAGAGAAATGGAAAGATTTCCCCAACGTTACACAGCGAGTAAACAGTCAGAATGAGATCCAAACTAAGATCTGCGCTTTCTTCTCGCTGTCCCATACTGCCTTACTCTACATATTTTTAAAACACCCTTCATTGTAAGACTTTTATAATAAGAAAGGCAATAAATGCTGTTTTAAAGATCAAAAGGAGAGTAAAAAAGAATCTTTTCTAGCCTCCTGGGAACTAGGATAAAGAAAACCAATTACTGCAGTACCATGTTGCATTTATTAACACTTTTGGTCAAAAGTTTAGAAACTGTTTTATAAGTTATTTTTCTCCTGATTATAGGAAATATAGAAATATAACACAATGCACACTCATAGGAAATTCAGTGAGTAGAGAAAAAGTTCAAGTATTTAAAAAAAAAAATCACCCTAATCTCAGCACTCAGGGATGACTCATTTAACATTTCACCATGTTTCCTTCTAGTTCTGCTTTTTCTCTTCTAGTTCTTTTGTATATGGCTTCTTTACATGATTGAGATTAATCTGCATATTTACTATTAAACTTCTTTCACATAAACTCATTCTGAAAACATTTCTCATGTTATTAAAACCTTTTATTAGACATTATAACGGGCAATACGGCCCTTAAACCCAGGCACAGCTTCCTTGCCCAGGACCCAGTGTTTTACAGCAGCCCTGCTCTGCCCCTCTTCTTACTATGCCCCTCTCCACAAGAGGAGAGATCCAAAGGGAAAGGAGGATGTATCCACACAGAGTCTGTGTCATCCTTCTAGACCATGCTCGAGGTACTTGGAATCCTAACTTTCCATGACCAAAAGGCCCTGCTTAGATCTCTTCCCCAGGCCCATCCTTGAGGGCCAACTGCGCAGCACTGTACACTCCAGGCCCAAGGTGGCCAAGTGGTCCAAGAGGGTTGGCAGACTTTTCAATGAGGGTTGGGTGTCCTCATAAGTGTGTGGACGGCTCCTCTTGGTGTAGGACTGAAGCAGAGCTGGGAGGAGTAGGGGTTCAGTTCTCCCCATGCCATCACATTCCAGCATTGAATTCCAAAGAGACTGAGAATTCTAAATCTAAACTTGGCCTTCTCAGCCATTTAGAAAGTATATTTGTAAAAGTAGGAGGATGAAACATACTCTAACAGTCCAGTAGCTTGATTTATAACTTTTAAATATTTAGACATGTTATATGGGCCTCCAATTTGTCCACTTGTCCTGGGCTCTGAAAATGTTGTGGTGGGAGGCTGGTGATGGATACAGGTACTTTGTTTTATTGTGCTTCACTTTGTTGCACTTTGCAAATTGAAGGTTTGTGGCAACCCTGCACTGTGCAAGTCTATCGGCGCCATTTTTCCAACAGTATTTGCTCACTTTGCATTTCTCTGCCACATTTTAGTAATTCTCGCAATATTTCAAACTTTTTCATTATTATTACATTTGTTATTGTGATCTATCTGTGATCAGTGATCTCTGACGTCACTATTGTAATTGTTTGGGGTGCTACAAACGGTGCCCATATAAGACGCTGAATTTAATTGATAAATGTTGTGTGTGTTCTGACTGCTCTACTGACCGGCCGTTTGCCTGTCTCTCTCCCTCTCCTTGGGCCTCTCTTTTCCCTGAGACACAACAATATTGAAATTAGGCCAATTAATGACCCTACAGTAGCCTCTAAATGTTCAGGTGAAAGAAAGACTCACACATCTCTCATTTTTAAATCAAAAGCTAGAAATGAATAAGCTTAGTGAGGAAGGCGTGTCAAAAGCTGAGACAGGCTGAAAGCTAGGCCTCTTGCACCAAACAGCTAGCCAAGCTGTGAATACAAAGGAAAAGTTCTTGAAGGAAATTAAAAGTGCTACTCCAGTGAACACATGAATGATAAGAAATTGAAACAGCTTTATTGCTGATATGGAGAAAGGTTTAGTGGTCTGGATAGAAGATCAAACCAGCCACAGCATTCCCTGAAGCCAAAGCCTAATCCAAAGCAAGGCTCTAACTCTGTTCAATTGTATGAAGACTGAGAGAGGTGAGGAAGCTGCAGAAGAAAAGTTTGAAGCTAACAGAGATTGGTTCATGAGGTTTAAGGAAAGAAGCCGTCTCCATAACATAGAACTGCAAGGTTGAAGCAGCAAGTGCTGATATAGAAGCTGCAGCAAATTATCCAGAAGACCCTGCTAATTAACTAAGGTGGCCACACTCAACAACAGATTTTCAATGTAGATGAAACAGCCTTACACTGGAAGAAGATTCATCTAGGACTTTCATAGCTAGAGAGGAGAAGTCAATGCCTGGCTTCAAAGCTTCAAAGGACAGGCTGACTCTCTTGTTAGGGGCTAATAAACTTACATAAGTTCAAGCCAAAGCTCTTTTACCTTTCCAAAAATCCTAGGGCCCTCAAGAATTATGCCAAATCTACTCTGCCTACACTCTATAAATAGAACAACAAAGCCTGCATGACAGTATATCTGTTTACAACATGATTTACTGAATATTTTAAGCTCACTGCTGAGGTCTACTGCTCAGGAAAAAAGATTCCTTTCATAATATTACTGCTCATTGACAGTGCACCTGGTCACCCAAGAGCTCTGACAGAGATGTACAATGAGATTAACATTGTTTCCATGCCTACTAACACAACATCCATTCTGCAGCCCATGGATCAAGGAGTAACTTCTACTTTCAAGTCTTATTATCTAAAAAATACATTTCATAAGGCTATAGCTGCCATAGATAGTGAATCCTCTGATGGATCTTGGCAAAGTAAATCGAAAACCTTCTGGAAGGGATTCACCATTTTTTTTTTTTAAAGATTTTATTTTTTCCTTTTTCTCCCCAAAGCCCCCGGTACATAGTTGTATATTCTTCGTTGTGGTCCTTCTAGTTGTAGCATGTGGGACGCTGCCTCAGCGTGGCTTGATGAGCAGCGCCATGTCCGCGCCCAGGATTCGAACCAATGAAACACTGGGCCGCCTGCAGCGGAGTGCGCGAACTTAACCACTTGGCCACGGGGTCAGCCCCAGGGATTTACCATTTTAAGATGCCACTAAGAACATCTGTGATTCATGGGAAGAGGTCAAAATTAACATTAACAGGAGTTTTGAAGAAGCTGATTCCAACCCTCATGGATGACTTTGAGCGGTTCAAGACTTCAGTGGAGAGAGTAACTACAGATGTGGTAGAAATAGCAAGAGAACTAGAATTAGAAGTGGAGCCTGAAGATGTGACCAAATTGCTCCAATCTCATGATAAAATTTTAATGGATGAGTAGTTGCTTCTTGTGGATGAGCAAAGAAAGTGGTTTCTTGAGATGGAATCTACTCCTGGTGAATATGCTGTGAAGATTGTTGAAGTGACAACAAAGGATTCAGAATATTATACAAACTTAGTGGATAAAGCAGTGGCAGGGTCTGAGAGGACTGACTCCAATTTTGAAAGAAGTTCTACTGTGTGTAAAATGCTATCAAACAGCATCACATGCTACAGAGAAATTGTTCATAAAAGGAAGAGACAATTGATGCGGCAAACTTCACTGTCTTCTTTTAAGAAATTGCTACAGCCACTCCATCCTTCAGCAACCACTACCCTGATCAATCAGGGTACATCTGCTTTCACACTACAATGGCAGAGTAGTAATTGCAACAGAGACCGTATATGGCTGGCCTACAATGCCTAAAATATTTACTATCTGGCCCTTTAGAGAAAAAGTTTGCCAGCCCCAGACCTAAAATGATCATAGAATACAAACTCTAAGACAGGAAATCAGAGAATACTGAGTAATCATAAATCTACAGTAGGTTTTTCCCCAGTGCACAAATCAAGATGCCCTGGCCTCAGTAGCCTTGGTGTTTTTGTTTTGGTGTTCCTGCTGGCATCTTGATCAACCTGCTGATATTTCCTTTGTTTAATAAACATTTATCAAGTGCCTACTATGTGTCAAGCAGACTTTGTTATCAGGTGCTGAGGGCTCATGGAAGAATAATTCACTGTTTTTGGCCTCAAGGAGTTGAAATGTGCCTACTATGTGTCAAGCAGTTTTTGTGCCAAGTTCACAGGAGAATAACTCATTTTTGGCCTCAAGGAGTTTACTGGTTTTCCAAGTGTGTTTGTCCAAGCTTTCACAAAGCCAACGGGATCGTTCCAATCTCCCATCACCTCTGAGACTCTAAAAATGGGTTGTGTAAAGGACAAATGTTGTAAAGAAATTGTGGTAGAAGCACCTTTACCATAGCAACTTGGAGTTTGAACCACAATAATTAGGCCACCTTGGTGAAAAATCACTGACAGCAGATGTGGGAAGAGCAGGCAAACAGACAAAATGAACAATTCCTATGTATCAAGTAATCCCTCCTGCAGAAATTCCCTTGATATTTCTGCTTTAGCTTTCAGAGAGAAGAACTGCCCACTTTTTGACCCCAAGATGGGAAAGGGACTGGTAAACTGTTATTTTGTTTACTTAAAAAACTAAAATTCCAGGGCCAGCCCAGTGGTAGTGGTTAAGTTCACGTGCTCCATTTCAGCAGCCTGGGGTTCGCAAGTTCGGATCCCTGGTGTGGACCTACACACTGCTTGTCAAGCCATGCTGTGGCGGTGTCCCACATACAAAGTAGAGGAAGACTGGCACAGATATTAGCTCAAGGAAAATCTTCCTCAAACAATAAGAGGAAGATTGGTAACAGATGTTAGCTCAGAGCCAATCTTCCTCACAAACAAACAAGAAAATTTAAATTCCTATTTATGAGGAAAAGCACATATGCATATAGTGAGGAAAGAGAGAAATGAAAGAATCCATCGCTATTGCTTCACTCTCCACAAAGATGCAGCAATAACAGAGTAATGTGGCTTTGGGAGAGAATATAAACCTCAGCCAAGCGTTTCAGAGGATTCTAAGAAATGTGGTTTGGATCCAAGTATGAGGGAAATTTTTTTTAAGTTTTAGTAGAAAGATAAAACGGAGAAATTATTGACAACCCAGATACTTTCTAATGTTTTGTTGGCACAATTGATCTGTTATAAAATTACATTAGAAAACTACAAACCAAAACCAAAGGTCTTGAGTGCTCTGTTGTCTTGGCTCATCGCTGGTACAGCTACCCTACAGGACTGGGGTAAACGAGAGAAGATCTGTGCCTGTGGATTTGCATTCCTCCTCTGCTTCTTATTAGCTGGACAACCTCATGTAAACTTCCTCACTTCTCAGAGTCCCGTCCTCTGCAAAATGTTGATAATACCACTTACCTGGCTGGGTCCTATTTTTCTTTCGAAGTCACTAAAATTCTACTAACGGAGATGTCTTCATTTGGCTATTGAAATCTCTCATTGAGAGTGGCCAGCAAAAATGCATACACCTCCACATGCTTGATGTCTTAACATGTTCTCAGCTGAGCCCTCTCTGGGGATTAGATGGGATCTAGCTAAGCATGATGCCTTTAGAACCAAGTTCCCATGCTGAGCAGCACATGTGCCTGAAGGAGGAAAAGAAATATTGAGCAGGCAGGTGGGTGGCTGCCACTTTGGACTTAATTTATCATTTTGCCAAGGATTATCTCCAAGGGCTCATTTTGGAAATACGTATGCTCCTTTTCAAAGAGGAGTACCCATCTGCAAAAGCGGAGGCCAGTCCTGCGTGTTCAAGCCAATTCTAAACCATTAGAATGACTTGTTCTGACCTACTTAGATTAAACAAACCTCGATGCAACTATTAACTATTGGTATTGCCTGACTCTGTTATAAACACAGTTCTTAGACTATCTCCAAAGTATCTGCCAATGACTTCATTGTTTTGTTTATTTTGCTCTTGTGAGAGAAGTTGAAAATAACTAATGCTTGCATTGCTAATTGGCTTCTTTAAAGTGTCTTGATTATTACATTCTTTTTCTTCTTTTTTTTTTTTTTTTTTTGTGAGGAAGATTATTCCTGAGCTAGCATCTGTGCACATCTTCCTCTATATTTTGTATGTGGGATGCTGCCACAGCATGGCTTGATGAGTGTGTATAGGTCCGTGCCAGGGATCCGAACCCGTGAACCCCAGGCCACCAAACTGGAGCACATGAACTTAACCACTACACAACCAGGCCAGCCCTTACATTCTTTTTCGGAAGCCTCCAATGCCCCTTTTACCTAGTCCTTGTTGCCTAGTCAAGAAAATCAGTTATTGTCCTTCTATCCCTCACCAAGTATTAGAGCAGGTTGTCTTGACTTCCTCACCCTCCATCACTCCCTTCACTCTGTGAATGTTACTCACACATTCACCACTTTATGGATATTGCTTTCTCAATGTTTGACAACACAGCCCTTTACTCACCAACCCAAAGACCTTATGTACATCTTCATCCTCTGCAACAGTGGGTCTCTATCAAGATGTGTGCTACGCAAGACAAGACTTGGGGTGCAGGAAGAAAAAATGTTTAACTTTTATTAATGTTTTTAATTTCAACCTTAACTTTTTTATTTTGTGTATTTTTCACAATGCATATAACATACCAATACAGTAGGGAAATGATTACTCCAACTCTTACTAATAGTATACGTAATCAATAAAATTTGGGGGCTCACTCCTGTATAGCAGCAATTCTCAAAGTATGGTATGGGAATCCCTAGGGGGTATCTGAGATTCTTTGGTATTTGCAAGGTCAAAACTGCTTTCATAGGGGCCGGCCCGGTGGCGCAGTAGTTAAGTTTGCACGTTCCACTTTGGCGGCCCGGGGTTTGCAGGTTCGGATCCTGGGTGCGGACACAGCACTGCTTGGCACACCATGCTGTGGTATGCATCCCACATATAAAGTAGAGGAAGATGGGCATGGATATTAGCTCAGGGCCAGTCTTCCTCAGCAAAAAGAGGAGGATTGGCAGCAGTTAGCTCAGGGCTAATCTTCCTCAAAAAAAAAAAAAAAACTGTTTTCATAATAATACTAAGATAGAATTTATCTTTTTCACTCATTTTTTCATGAGTGAAATGGAGTTTTCCAGAAGCTATACGACATGTGATACTGCAACAGATTGAATGCAGAGGCAGATATGAGAACCCAGTTGTTTTCTATTAAGCCAGACATTAAAAGAACTTGTAAAAAATGTAAAACGATGATGTTCTTGTTACTACATTTCTTCTTGTTTTAGAAAAGTCGTTTTTCATAAAAATACTTTATATTAACATGTAATGAATGATTATTATTTTAAAATTAAGTAGGCATTTTTAAATCTTAGTTTTAAATACCACTACGGTAAATATCAATAGATGTACAGTGATGTGTTGGAGCTGGCTCCTATCAGTTTGCAACAGAGCTGTTCATAGCTTGAAATAGTCCATGATAGCAATTTACACCATAGAAATGGGCAAATGACACAAATTAAGGCTGTTGTTTTGGAGAACTAGTTTATCAGCACGCCACTGGACATAACTCAAACAAAAATTCTTTGGGATCCTCAACAATTTTTAAGAATGTAAAGAGTTCCTAATGCCAAAAGAAATTGGGAACCTCTGCTCTGCAGTATTTAACACTGTTAATTGCTACATTCTTGATACTCCTTCCAAGTCCCACCTACCTCTTCCCCTTCTAACTCTGCCTACCCTTGGCTTGGCTAACATGGCACAACATAGAATCCCCTTCTACTTATCGTATCCTTATTCTTCATTCCTACCATTTTCCCTCTAACCTGATAGAGCACCAATCATTCTCCTAATTTAGCCTCTGAAACTTCTCTCTGCTAAAATATAGTGCTTCTCAAAGAGCATTGGAATCACTCGGAGCACTTATTAAAAATGAAAATTCCTGGGGCTGGCCCAGTGGTGTAGTGGTTAAGTTCCTGTGCTCCACTTTGGTGGCCCAGGGTTCATGGGTTCAGACCTCGGGTGTGGACCTACACACCTTTCATCAAGCCATGCTGTGGTGGCATCTCACAGACAAAATAGAGGAAGATTGGCACAGATGTTAGCTCAGGGCCAATCTTCTTCACCAAAAAAAAAAAAAAATTAATGTGGTCACAAATCTGGCTACTCATCTGCATTTAGTCTTACTATAAGAATGACTTTATCTTTTTTTCCCTCCAGTTAGAATCAGTGGCCCTAATTTAAAAGCAAGGTACTCAATTTACTGGCAAAAATTATTGTTAAAGTTTTTTTTTATATCTTTCACCTCTGTATTTTGTCCATTGGGAACCAATAGCATCCAAAAGATACCAAATTTGATTTACCTTTTAGAAACTTAAATTTCTTAAGAAGATCAGCACTTACAAAAGAATAACAAGTCTCTGGAAGGAGGAGAGTAGTCGACTTTTTAATATTCAGGTGTGATTCTTATGATGATCCTAAGTTTGAAAAGCCTCTAATCCTCTCTCCTTTAGGGATCTCACCCATTTCCATATCCCAAACACCTCTTCTTTGTTTCTTTAGCTTCAGCCACTCCCTTGAGCTCCACACGTACATCTTTAAATGCTCCTACGACATCTCCATAGACTGTCTGCCACTGCTGCAAGCTCAACATGCCCTAGACATAACTCCTCAACTTTCCAAGCAAATCTGCTACTCGTTCTGTTGTCTTTCCTTAATGACACCACAGTTATCTCAATTACTCAGATTTGAGCTACTGGAATAGTCTTTACCTTTTACTTCTTCTCCATTGCTCCCGTGTCTAACTAGGTGCCCAGGTCTATACATTCCATCTCTGAAATATCATTTGTAACTCTTCTGTCCATTTTCAACCTAGTTTTGTCATTTTTACTTCTGCCCTAGGTGGTTAAATCACTTTTCTCTTCTGTTAAGAAGTTGAAGATCTCAGTGATTTGAAAACCAACACCATTTAATGCCCCTGTGTCTTCTAATGCCACCTGCTGGTAGGTAAGTATTATATAATACTCTTGGAGATTCTTTTGGAGACTGTTGTCTGGTCATTTGTCATTTACTCTATCACTGGGTACAAGTTCAGGGCTGCTTCTAGCACAGAAAACTGACATCAGGACAGGCAGAAGAAGCAAGGCTGTAGTATGTGAGAGAGACTAAGTCTCTGCTGCTAGGCAGGCAGAGCAGAGATACTGAAAAATCATCCCAAAGAATTATAATACCAATACTACACACACACTTGCTGGAGTTAAAACAGTCTTAGCTGAAGAGGACAGACTGGAGTTTACAAGAGAAGGCTGAGTAACAGTGGGAGACAAAAGTTACATGTAGGGCCAGTGAGAAGGGAAGAAGGTTGAAGGAAAAAAGAGTAGGCAAGGTACACTGAATATCTCCTCTTCATCTCTTTGATCCTCCTCTCACGTACAACATTTTCTATCCATCTTTTGGGGGGTTTTGGTGAGGAAAATTGGCCCTGAGCTAACATCTGTTACCAGTCTTCCTCTTTTTGCTTGAGGAAGATTGTCCCTGAGCTAACATCTGTGCCAATCTTCCTCTATTTTGTATGTGGCATACCACCACAGCACGGCTTGATGAGCAGTGTGTAGGTCCACGCCCAGAATCCAAACCCATGAACCCCAGGCCACTGAAGCAGAGCATGCAGCCTTAACTACTATGCCACCAGGCTGGCCCATCTATCCATCATTTCTAAGCCAAGGTATTCAGAGAGGGGACCCATGGTCTAGATTTGCACTGTCTAGTATGGTAACATCTAGCTATAGTGCAGCTATTCAAATTAAAATTAAGTTAAAAATTCAGTTCCTCAGTTGCACTAGATAATACCAATTACTATAATTATTATAATAATTATAGTACTCAAATGCCCATTTCAAGTACTCAATGGCCACACAGAGTAATAAGTCCTGTATACACATTTCCATCAGTCACAGAAAGTTCTGTTGTACAGATTAGGGTCTAGATTAGGGTTTCTCAACCTTAGAACTATTAAGATTTCAGGCCAGAGGAGTCTTCATCATGGGGGGGCTGTCCTGTGCATTGTAGGACGTTTAGTGGCTTCCCTGTCCTCCATCCACTGCTGCCAGTAGCACTCTCCCAGTTGTGACAATAAAAATTGTTTCCAGACGTCCCCAGATTCTGGTTTTGATGAAACCATTCAGAGGTAGATGTTTTCCTCACCCACAGAGAAGAGGCAAGTTAAGTCAAGGGAAAAAAAAGAGTTGAGAGAGCAGGAGTTGAGATATACTTGGAGCGGAAACAGTAAGGAAAGGAGGCCAGAGAGTAAAAGGTTTCCACAAAACTCTTGTGCAGTTTATTACAACTCTCTAGTAACAAGTCCTGTCTTTCAGTAACGTGCAGTGAATTTTCCTCTGGTTGCCCCCATGGTACTTGGAACACTCATACAGGGTCATCATAAGGTACAATGCCCCTGTCCTACCCCCAAAAAGTATCAGGGAGAGTTTTGGCTATCATGTAGATTGAAGCATGAGAGCAGCATGAAGTGCAGGGCTGCCCAAACATCATCACATAATGATGTGAAAGACAACCACAAGGCCTTACTAACTGGACAGGGTCACACACACACAATCCTTCCCCAGCACAGGATATGAGTGTCACATCTTTCTTGACCTGCCTAATTCTAACAGCTCTTCTGGGGTAGCAGGCATTGAAAGTGATGTAGGGAAAAGTTACTACAGCCTGAGGTTCTGGTGGATACAACTATGCAAAGCAGGTTTTCCTAAAATGCAGTCACCAGTCCTAAGAGATGTCTGACAGTGAAGAAACTTTTTAAAGACAATTGCCCAAATCTATTTAACTATAGCCCTCTTATTCTGAAATATGCCTACTGAATATGTTTTACCCAATGCTAACATAAAGAAAAGAAGACTTGTGCTCAACTGATATCTTCCATCTGCCCAGAAGGGTTTCCTTGACACTCTACAAGATTCCCACCCAGAGAGATGAAGGCACAAAAGACATCCTGTTATGGGCTCAGGAAGTGGTCACGCTTGAGAATCACAGAGGTCACTGACAGAACTAGGAGTTGGGAACTAAGAACAGAGCAGGCCAGGACCAGGCATCAGGCACAACCAGACAGGCTGGTGATTTTCTGCTTTTTTATCAAGCTCTCAAGGCAGGAGATTATCAAGGACTAATAAGGATCGACAGCACTACGGGCTGCAGGAAGAAGAAATCATGCTGACATCTCCCTACTCAGTCCAGGGCCACAAAGAGCAGTGACAGAGATTCAGGAACTGGACATTAAAGCGGTTTACAGAACTATAACTCAAGAAAACAAATCACAGAGTGAAAACCCTGTGGTGCTCATACTCTAAAAGTGAATAAGGCAAAGCCCACACCCTCCACGTGCTCACAATCAGCTCCTTAACGATGAAAGTGGTGGTGGTGCTGGTAGTGGTACTCTTAACCCATTGCTGAATCCTGGCAAATGTGTGAGGCTGGGATGGAGGGAATTCATCTCTGCCTGGTCCAGGATTGTGAATTATAATTATCTGAACACCTGGAATGTTCTTTAAAAACACAGTTAAAACAGAGATATATAATGGCAGGGAACAAATACTGTTCACATTGGTATTCGTCTCAGATCCATACATCACGTCTGGTTCACAGCAGCCATTCAATAAACCTTGACTGAATACTGAATAAGGTAAAGGAAAAGTTTGTCTATCCCACAGGATAGATCCCCCAGAAGGCAGTGACTTTTTCTGTTATTCCGTGTCTGCTCCACAGACCAGTCAGGGATATCTGTATAGTAGGTACTTTGTCAAAAATAGTTGATTTGTCCAAAATCCAGTAAATGATAACATTTGCATCAGACAGGATGCCAACAGGAAACAAATGGTACATTCAAATTAGGATAATTCATAGAGGTTTATTTGAAAGGGACTGTTTGCAAAGATATAGACACAGTATAGGAAAGCTATAAGGGATACTGCTGTAATTCAGGGCTGGTAGCAGCAGCACTATTACCACTCCTGGGGGAAAATGATGAGAGGAAGGATTGATTACAGGAATCCAAAAGGAGAAAGTCTTATAGTGAAGAACCACAACCTTAGGTCAAGGGGCACAGGCAGCCCAAGGCAACCCCACAAGGAGGGAGCCAGGAGAATAATTAGCCTGACCTCACTCCTACGGGGACTCTGCCATTGGTGGAAGACAGAGGGCACAGGAGCCTTGCACAGTCCTCACAGGCAGCCTCCTGACAGAGAGAGGGAGGGTAGAAGAGGGTAGAGAGTAGATCAGAAGGGGCAAAAGGAAGATATCCTTAACAATAGGTGATCGCTATCCCTGAACTGATGATGTTTGGAAATCTTTAAGACGCCAGGTCACCATCAATTTATCCATGATCTAATGAGAAAGAATCACTTTTAAACTCTTACTCTGTATCGATGGTTAAAATCTGAGTGTTAGGAATATCACTCTAATTTAAAAACAGGATTTCTTCCAGACCAAAAATCAAATCCAATTAAAAGGAAAGTTAAGTTCCAACAGCAGAGAAATTGTGAACCTTAATTCTGCCAGACCTGAGGATCAGCCACAAATACACCAACTCTGCACTCCCAGCTAGAGGTGAACGTGTGGTTCTTCCCATCAGGGGAACTGATCAAAGGATTAACGTACTGCTGCAGACAACTAAAGCTTCTATGTTAGAGAATACAGCAGAACTCAATATTGTGGATTTGCCAATGGAAGAGAGGGAAGGAGAAGTGCCCCAAACTCCTAAGGGAATAATTACTCCCATGCAGTAGAACACAGACAGTTGAGGAGTGAGAAATTTATTAAGAAATTCAGTGAGAAAGCTGTTAGCTTTGAAGGCTGTTACTTTTCCTAAGAAAGTGGAAAGGAAAACATTATCCATCAAATCACAGAAAACAACACAAGAAGAAGAGGCTAAGAAGAATTCTGATGCGGCTTAGAAATAAAAGAAACAAAGACAAAACATCTTTATCATCTTTTAATTTTGATGAGTCTATGGTCTGTGGCCTATTGACACTTATTAGCAAACCATGGCAAGAGAAAGAAAAAGATCTTTCAATTTTCTCCTCTCTTCTGTCTTAATCATAGGCATCCATCCAACTTATTATACTTGATTCACAGAGATTTACAGTCACAAAATAAATACATATTCATGATCTATATATTCATCAATTCCTGGAAAATCATTATATATTCAGAATCTTTACAGTTAAACTAATTGCTGTTTACCACACAGTCTGGAATTTGATGTTTTCTTTCTTCAGAGACCTATGTGTGGCTACTGCCTGTTCCGTGCAAGCTGTTCTCATCATAATGAGTACTTACCACAGTTTCAGACTCTTACCTGGGAGGAGGACACTTTGTACTGTTGTTCAAGCATATAATACTCACATCAAGTTGCAAATAAAAGATATGCACAACTGATAAGTGATGACCAGTTTATATGCACAGATACTGCAAGAGCAAAAGCCAACTGACCACAATTGAGAACCTCTCTGCCTTGTCACAAATTAATAGAATAACCAGAAGAGAAAGGTCTACTCCCCTGCCTTTGGGCCACTTAATTATCATGAAAATTTGGCAGGAATATTCTCATTAAAATATAATCTATACTGATTGAGTAGTTTACATTCTTCATGGGCCTAAATATTCTCATTCACTAATTCAGCCATGAACATTTGAGCACACACTGCACAGACCAGACGATGCCACAGGCAGTGGGGACACATCAGAGAACAAGATAGAAAGGTCTTTGCCCTCATGGAGCTTCAGTCTAGGGGAGATGGTGAATTAAAATAAATAAGTAAATAAATCAATAAGAACTTTAGATAATGATCTCTGCCAGGAATAAAATAATATAGGTAATGGGATGAAGAGTAATGGGAGGGCAGGACATAATTTAGATGAGATCTTCAGGGAGGCCTCTCTGAGGAGCTGACATTTTAGGCAAGGCTTGAATAAGAGGAAGAAGTCAGCCAGGTGAAGATCTGGGGAATGGGCATTCCAGGCCAGAGAAGAACCAAGGTAAAAGCCCTCAGGTGAGAATGAGCTGGGAGTGCTTGAAGAATGGTAATAAGGTCAGTAAGTGAGAGGAAAATGATTGGAGATAAGACAGCAGAGGTAGCCAGATAGCAGACCATGCAGGGCCTCATAAGGCAAGGAATTTGGATTCTGTTTCTAGAGTGATGGGAAGTTGCCGTAGGGTTTTGAGATGGAGAGGATCTGATCTCTGCTTTAAAAAGATCACTCTGGCTCTGAATAAAGAGACTACAGGAGGGACACGGCCACTGCAGTCATGCAAGTAAGAGAAGATGATGACTGGAACCATGGCAGAAACATGGACGTGGGAAGAAGGGGATAGACTGGGGACCTATTCTGGAGATAGGCCTGCTGGCAGATTGAACGGGGGATATGTTCAGGGAAAGAGAAAAATAAGAATAACTCCTACGTTTTTGATCGAATCAACTAGGTATTGTCATTAACTGAAAGGGGGAAGAAATGGAGAAAAGCAGGTATGAGGTAGATGGAGCAGTTATGTAGGGGAATCAAGAGTTGTATTTTGCACATTTTATACTTGAGACACCATTAGATATCCACATGGAGATGTAAAGCAGACAGTTGTACGTATGCATCTGGAGTTCTGAGGAGAGGCGAGACACACAGGTTTTTTTTTTAATGCAAATGAAAACTATTATCAGAAAAATACACTCAAGAGAGGTGGGGACTGTGTCTTTCAATTTACTCGGTAAGCTATTAGGCCTCACACACCGACGTGCTGAAAAAACACAGGATGATGTGAAGCAGTAATCATAAAACCGAAAATTGAAATATCACCTTTGGTTAGTTTGCTTGATGTTCCCACCAACTTAGCTCAAGTATTCCTCCACCAAAAACCATATGACTGACAATTACTTGTAGGAGAGAATTACCACAATCACGAAAACAATTCTATGGGCTTAGCTAATGAAGATTTGAAATATTCTACTGATCCAGAACCAGATGCACTGGTTTGAAGCACAAGCCTGAGCACAACAGTCCCTCAGAGATGATATCTGCAAGGAGGCATGGCAACTGCAGGAGAGGTCTATCAGTCCTGCCACATCAAAAGAAGAGCACAGTCTATGAGGGGCAACTGACTAAAAGGTGTTAATAATGCCCTTTTGGGGGGTGGGGGTTGTAGGTCAACAGGATTTCATAGAAATCTAAACACTTTCTGACTGGTTGTTCCCCAACACAGTCTCGGCTCCTGGTTGATTGGCCCTTTTACTCAATTACACGATTCATCAATTTATTGTGAAAGAAAAGGGAGGCAAACGGCATTTCAGCTCTCATAAGAGCAACTCTGAAGTCCCAGTAAGTATTACCTTATAAATTATACAATTAAACAAGTTCAATTGAAAAGCAAACTTGTTGAATTTAATAGACATGCAAATATCAAGAATTTTTACTTGGGCTGATTTCTTTACAGTAAGGTCTAAACCCACAAAACCCCTTTGTAAGGACAATAGGGCAGGAAGTGGCAAAGTCATAATCAGTGACCTTAGATCTTTTTGAAGTGCAAAGAAGCCAAGTAACAGCCTACAGGGTAAAACTAACATCACACCTCTGAATCAGTAAGTGAAGAGAGAAAATCATCGACAGCTAACCTATTCTGCAGGGAGAATTTCAAAACCAATTAGGAAGTCCCTGAAAATGTTATATTTATGCTTAAGAGTTTCTTCCTTATAAGAAGTTACTTCCAACAGTTTTCAGAATAAAAAACTCCCAAAGAACAGTAATTTTCCATTTAGGAACTTCTTTTCCTACTTTTAGTTTAATTCTGAGGGATTATTTAGTGGTTCTGTGCAAGTCTAATAGATGACAGTAACCACTCCAGGGGTGAGAATGCACTGCAGAAACTCTTCAAGTTTTACCTCAAAGGCATCCACGTGAATACCGAGGCTTCAAGAACATGTTGCATTCAAAAGGCTTGGCAATGTAGATTAAAAGTGATCATTAGAACCCTCTCAATACAGAACCCCCACCTCTTTCAAAAAAGGATAATAGTACAATTCATTCCTAAGACAGTCCTTGGGTGGTAAAGTGTATTTCTTCCAATCTTCCACCCTTCTATCCCAGAAAAATTTGTGCATCTTAGATCTTAGTCTGCTTTTCTTTAGTTTCAACATATTTACACCCACATATGGAATAGAGGGGGTTAAAAGAAGAAGGAAAAGAAAAAGGAAGGAAGAAAGTAAAAGGCCATCAATGTTCACTTTAATATGCCAGAGTTAAGAAGTGGTAAATGCTGTCAGCAGTTTATGGTCTACCAGGGTATCCGTCCTCTCAGCCTATCTTCCTTCAGCTTCCTCCTCTTATCTCTCCCTTCCTCTGTTCTCCTCCCTTTAGCAACCTCCTCTCAGCTCCAGCCTTTACGCCACCAATGGCGACACCATGCAAAAGCAAGCCAAACATTAAATTATGGACATGTTTCAACAGTCTTGATAGATTAGCGTAGCATATTGGAATTGGCCGCTTTAAACACTTGGTAATAGGTTTAAGCCAAGCTGAATAAGTATTCAAGATTAATGATTCCTCATGCAACAAAGTTGAAAAAAAAAAGGATGTTTTGTTCTTTCCAATCAGATATCACAATAAAAGACACAATAAAATCCTATCAAGGATTTATCTAAGACTATGTAATCAAATAAAGTCCCATTGCTATTTCTAGGCTTTCAAAAGGAAAAATAGCCATAGGAGACCTAATTAACATTTCAGTTCCACCACTTCTAGGCTTTCTCCCAAAATTTCACCAGTGTCTGGGGTTCTAGAGCATGAAAAGAATTCAGATCCATCAAATGCTTTCAATTCATTGGCCTAAAGTTCTTTGCAAACAAGATACCATTTGCGAAGAGGGAGGGGCAGTTGGGCTCCCAGGAGAATCTGCTAGGAACTGAAACGTTCAGAGTTGCGCAGGCTTCCCTTCCAGGATACCAGCACGTCAAGTACAGCCAAGGATGCTTCCTCCTGTTAAGTTCCACAAAGCAAACAAAACAACCTGTTGTCACCCTCACTCCAACAATGCACATAGATAAGGGAGGTCAAAATTCCTTTAAGAAGCAATGAAATAAATGGCAAATTATCTCAATTACACTAAGTGATTCTAAGACAATCTGCAAGAACATGTGCATTTTCTTTTCCAAATAGCATTCTGCCAGATATTGTACACTCTCCAAATGCCAGCAATATGGAGAACATCATGAATGCTGAATTAAACACAAACATGCAGACAACACAAGAAAGACTCAACCTTCCTTTAGCCATATGTTAGGCATGACTAGATTGTGGGTAACCCTTACAGTGCCAATAAGGCTCCTTGAAAATAAACTGGAGAATAATTTTCTAAGAGCAAAAAGCCTAATTGTAGGATAATGTGACCTTATTCAAACAGGCAGCCTTTTCCTCCCTACTCAGGGATTGTGTGTGTTGGGGGGGGGGGGGGGGTGGCGGGTCACAGCATAATAGCAAGACCATAGCAGTGAAAGTTTTCCATACTAGTTTTGAATAATGCCTGGCATGTAGGTGGATGTACCAGTTGAAAAAATGTTCCACTCTTTCTGCTTATTTTCAGCTGATTTTATAGAACAAAATAAGGTAATTACAACAAAGCATCTGTAAAGATAAAATCTAGGGAGCTTTCAAAACTGGAGACTGTTTGAGGAGGGGGAGGGGAAGAGGCAACAGAAGTTAGAGCAGGATAAAATGGAGTTACAAAACTGGCTTTTGAACAAAAGAAAATAGGAGCGTAAAACATTTATGAGTGTTTTCATTCATACTATTTCTTCCCAAATCAATTAAAACATTGCCTTATGATGGATTTACACCACAGTGGAACTCTTGACAACTTCAAAATCAACTTCATGTTTGTGTTCCATTCTTTCAGGTGATGAATAGTGGGAAATCAGTGAAGGAATGTCACTTGAAGTCAGTCATTTATCATGAGCCAAAATGGCCAAGTGCCCCATAAACTGCAATGATCCATTTCCTATTAGCATCACACAACAGAAGGCAGCCTCATCTGCATTAACAAGTTTTATGACCTCCGTAGGCAGAGAGGCTAATGTTAGGAAATGGGTTATTTTTGTTCTGTTATAAATGTTCATTATTATACCATATAAAATTCTTTAAGGATATAAACTACTGATTGACTCATTAAGGAATTCTTTAAAAATGTTCTCTCCATCATGGACTTTTTTCTTTTAATTTAATCTTAGTAAAGCAGTTTCAGTCTTTTTGGTCAAGCTCTAGCTGTTTTTTTCTATGTAAATGCACATTTCTTTTACCATAATGTCAAATATCATGACAGACTACAATTAAAATAATTCCCTCCTCCCCTCAAAATTTAGGTGACACTGACAATTTTTCAGTGTCCCAAGTTTTAAGATATAAATATGCCTTTTGAATTTGGGCAAACTCTAGATATCTTAATTCCAAGAAAAGGCAGGAAAATAGCATGTCATTATTTAAAACTAAGTAAAATTGTTAAAGCGTTTAAGTTCAATACATTTCCCATAAAATGCAATCTAACAGTTTAAATATGTTAGTGGGTCACATCCAGATGACTAGTGACACGCCTGACTACAAACATGGCCAGGGGCTACTTTCCTCAAACAAATGGTATCACTTCCAAACAGAAAGAAAGAAGAAAAAGAAACCCAAATGGCAAGATGAGAAGAGCAACTAAGGAAAATGGGTACCATATAAAAAAGATGAGGAAAATGGGGACATTGACTAAGATACTACTATAATTTTCTTAAAAACCTCTTCTTTAGAAGTGAATAACTGAAAAAAGCACAAAAAGATTCCAATATTTATCTGATAGAACTATTCTGGCTTAACTTTTAACTGCAGAATGTAGTTTAAAATGCATACTGTATCTTACTGCATTTTTGATGACTATTCAGCCTTCCCTCCACCTCTCCCCTTTTTTTTTCAGAAGAAACATCAACAAACTTGGAAAACAAAAAAAGTATATGGCAAATCATTTTTAATTGTTTAAATTCAATTATGAGCACCCCTGAAAACAGCTATTTCATAAAGTCATAAATTCCCAGGGGAGACAAGAATTAGTCATGGTCCACGTCCTCAAGGAGCTTATATTCTATTTAGGGAGAAGGATACGTTCAAGTAAGAAGAATAAAATAAACCCTAAGTGAGTCATTAGAAAATAGGTACATACCATAGTATTTTTCAAATATCAACACTAAAAAAATACTTGTTAATTCATTAAAGAGAATTTTAGGAAATCAGAGACAGAGAGAAACTATGAACTGGGGTGACGAGGGAAGAATTCACAGAGGAGACAACTTAAGCTCGGCCTTGAAGAATAAGCAATTTAGCGTATTGATAATTTCAACATTTTTTTTCCAAACAAAATAACCTCCTGGAATATGCAGGTTCCCCTATAAGCATTGTCCCAACTAGAATGTGTCCTTCTGAGTCCCCAGAAAAGTGAGCCTTTCATACTTAGACTTTTAACCTCTCCATTTCCTGAAATTCTCCCTTGCTGCCTATTCACCAAATGATGACTATCATTGTTTTCCTTTCTCCTTTGAAATCACTAATAACCCTCAAGTCAGATGATCCCACCCACCAAGAACTAGGGGATCCTGCCGAGTGAAGGCTGAATGTTTATGACCTTATTTATGCCAAATAGATTTTCATCATCAGAAACTTTCCTGAACTCTGAGAGAATGCACACACGGATAAACTAAAATAAAACAAAAAGTTACAAGGTGTCTCCAAAAAGGTACAAAGGAATCTGCTGTAATTCCTTCCACGCTTCACCTTGAAGATTTGGGGATGGGTATTTAAGTGTTATTCTGATTCCTAAGCATAACCACGCTCTCTACTCCTGGCCTCTCTCACCTTCCGTGTGAATTATTGCAACTGTCCTCTAACATGTCTCCCAGACGCTAGAACACCCCCTACTGGTCCAATCTATATGCCTCCATCAGGAAAATCCTCCTATACTGCAACAGAGCACATGAAACAACCTCTGATCAAACATCCTCACGGGATCTCCAGCTCTGACAGAGAGCAGTCTAACTCCAGCAGCACTTCTCTGCCTTTTTTCCCTCAAGGCACCCAAAGAAAATGCAAGAATATCTCTGGAACACATACACATAGGAGACTTCTTACCAACAAGAAGTGTAAGCATCCCTAATGGCCTTAGGGAAAAGCAGTATCACTGCCCACCTGTAATTCATCCCTAGTCCAGCAGGAGGGCTGGAAGAATCTGGTCAGGTAATCTGGCCCTCTTCAACAGTATTTCTTATTTTTTATCTACAGCAGTTCTTCTCAAACTTTATTGTGCAAACAGATCATGTGGGATCTTGTGAAGATGGAAATTCTGATTCCCTAGGTCTGGGATGGGACCTGAGATTGAGCATTTCTAACAAGCTTCAGCATTTCTAACGAGGTGGGGCCTGCTCTGGAGTAAGGCCTAAGGAGACTATAGCAACGGTCCTCAACCTCAGCTGTACACTGGACTGTACTCGTGAAACTTAAAAAATCCAGATGCCCAGGCTACACCTCAGATCAATGAGAATCTTTAGGGGGGTTGTTTTTAAAGCTCCCCAGGTGATTTTAATGTGCAGCCAAAGTTGCATTTTCTACTCTAGCCAAACCAATCTCTCATTATTCTTCCTACTTTGTACCTTTGCCCAGGCAAGTTCCACAAATGGACTGCCCCTTCTCTGCTCAGCTACCTCCTGCCCTCCTTGTAAGACTTGATGCCAGTCTTCCCTCTGTAGAGATGTCTCCAACCCTGAGAATTGGCTCCATCCTCTCAGCGCCTCAGTGCTACCTGTCCCGTTCCTCACTCTGTGCTGCACTAGCAGAGGACTGTGTGCTCCTTGAAGCAGGAGCTGTTCATCACACTTCTGCATGCTCTCAGGGCCCGGCAAGTACAAATGTTAGATGGACCTTGCCATGACTTTGAGATGGACTTTTAGTGAATTCAGCAGATAACAGCAAGTGAGTTCTTTCGAGTCTGAAAAGAAAAAAACAAAGCAAAAACGTCCTCAACGAGCACAAATACTTTCTTAGCCAGAAAGGAGTATTTTCAGGACTTGACCATGCCTGTGAGACAGGCGCACAGATCTAGCTCCTCTTAAGAAAAGCAAAGCCTCTAGCCAGTCAACTAAAATTTGCTCCTAGGAAAAGGCAAAAAAGGAAGAAAGAAGTCACCAGGGTCACGACCTTTAGGGTAAGATGTGGAGAGGCTCAAATAACAAGGCATTCCCCATTACGCGGAAGCAAGAATTCTCTGGGCATGACGGTCACAGGAGCCCATTCAAATCTGGCAGTGAATGGACTGGGGCCTCCAATTTAACTGATTAATTCCCTAACCACTCCATTTTAGGATATAAAAGGCTCCTAGTGGCATAAATAAACAAAAAAAAGAATTGAAATTGTCAATATAGCTATTTTCAAAACCTGAGTTCATGAAATGCTTAATTAACAGAATAAGACTATCTTATCAGTCTCTTAGCCAGAAAACATTTTCAGTAGGAAATCAGAAGATCTAAAAAAAAGTAATAGAAGACTTGTAGTGGTCAGAACGAATCATGGAAGACATACCTAGGGAAATCCATCACAATTCCAAATTGAGAAAAATTTAAATTGGGAGTCTGCAGTCAAATAGGCTTGGATTCAAATCCTAGCTCCTTTTACTCACTCTGTGTCCTCAGGAAAATTCCTTTATCTTTTTAGGCCTCAGTTTTCTCTCTGCAAAATGGGGATCATAAAGACAATCTACGTACATATTTTAAATGATAAATGTGGCAGTTCCTCAAACAATGTATACCGCTAAATAAGTTAAATTTGTTTTTAATCTATTCAATTAGGCCTTTATCATAAGAGCCATGCCATATAGTGGTGATATTTCAGCAACTGACACTTTTACCCTATCAAGCCATATATCTTTTCCTGAACCTGCATACATGTTTTTAATGCCTCACTGCTTCTGTACACTATGCCTTTCACCTGGAATAAACCCTTTCAACTTCCTCCTCTCCTCCTCTGCCAAAACAATAACAATAATAATAAAAATTAATATTGTTACTATTTTGTTTTTAAGCCTCACTTCTATGCTACCTCCTCTCCTCCAGGTGTTATCTCTGTCACCTCAGGACTATCTCCTGAGCTTCTAGAGCACTTTATAGGGACCTGTATTGAAGCACACAGCACACCCTGAATTGTGAGCAGCTGTGTTTCTTTCTCTTACTTGTGAATTTCTAGAGCAGTGCTGTCCCACATGATAGCCATTAGCCTCATGTGCCACTATTACTATTTAAATTAATTAAAAGTAAATAAAAACTCAGTTCCTCAGTCCCATGAGCCACATTTTAAGCGCTCAAGAGGCACATGTAGCTATGACTACTATATTGGACCATAAAGAATATTGCCATAATCGCAGAATATACTATTGAGCAGCACTGTTCTAATCTCTTGGGCAGGGACCATGTCCTGTTCATTCCTAGAGCCTAGCACTTACTATAGTGAGACTGTAAATGAACAACGATATGGACAAATACAAGCATGTTTACACATACTCTTTTGGCTGAATGAGAAAGGATTAATTCTTCATTAATGTTGAGATCTACAAGAGAAAATATATACAAAATACCTAGCATGAAGGCCATCACAAGCAGGCAACGAATAAAGGGTCCTTAATCATATGGAAGAGTTGGTTGAAAAGCCGTACTCCTTGCCTTCTGATAATTCACGAAGTTATTCTGCCAGAAGACCACTAAGATATTCTATTAAGTGATATCACTACAATTGGAGAAGGGTCAGTCCTGTTTGGTAGTTTGGTTGTGTCTTACTCGCCTAGTCTCACCACATCTACTTGCTCTTTAATCTCAGAATGAAAGTGTATTCTTCTCATGTGACAGTGTGAAAATCAGCTCTGTGGTGTCTCTAACAGACTCAGACAAGGCCAGCAGTGAGGCCAAGAGAAAACAACCCTTCTCCCAAAGCCAAACCAGAACTGCAAAACCACTCCTCTTGTGAATCCTGCTTTCCTTCCAGTGACTTTCCCAGCCTCTCTGTGTGCCTCCCCCATCAGGATCAGATCACTGAGACACCCAATTACTAAACTGCCCCTGCTTCATGATGCCACCCAGTCCAGTGTCGGTCATCCCTTCCCCAGTCCCTCCTTAGAATCATTCAGCACAAGTCCAAACCCTACAAAAAGACCTTTATCTTGCTGGATGCCTCACAATCTCCCTGCTGTGCTCTCTCTTTGCTGCAACCTAACCATGACTGCAGTAGCATTCCTGGGGTCTTTCCCTGTGACTAAACTTGTCCTGTAATGGCATTCATTTCACTCCATAAAATTTCCCATAGCAGAAAGTAACAGAATGTCTTTTGCTTATCTGATTTTTGATGAAGAACCATGTATCTCAATTCAGCCATAAAAAGGAATGAGGTACTGATACATGCTCCAACATGGAGGAACCTTGAAAACATTATGCTTAGTGAAAGAAGCCAGACACAAAAGTCTACATACTTTATAATTCCATTTATGTGAAGTGTCCAGAATAGGCAAATCCATAGAGAGAAAAGGTATTAGTGGTTGCCAGAGGCTGGTGGGAGGTGAGTGTGGGGAGAGACTATTAATAGGTGTAGGTTTTCTTTTTGGGGTGATGAAAATGTTCTGGAACTGTATAGTGGTGATGGTTGCACAACCTTGTGAATATATAAAAGACCATTGAACTGTACACTTTAAGAGGGTGAATTTTATGGTATGTAAACTACATGTCGGTTAAAAAACAAAGTTTCTGCCTTCGACTGAGAATACAGTTTTCTGTACAAGTGACAAAGCCATCAAGGGAAAATAGCCTCTTAAAGCAAGCTCTTCAAACAACTTTGGATGGGGTGACTTAACTGATCCCAGTAGCACCTAACACAGTTTCCCAAGTAAGTCCTTCTACCTTGTCTTTATTCATATACATCACTAGTTTGTCTCCTTCTCATTCTGTTGCTTCCACCTATTTTTCTAAAGTCCACCAGTTCTGTGTCTTTTGAAATTTTACCATAAAACTGCCCTGGCAGGGGGCTGGCCCCGTTGCCGAGTGGTTAAGTTCGCACACTCCGCTGCAGGCAGCCCAGTGTTTCGTTGGTTCGAATCCTGGGCACAGACATGGCACTGCTCATCAAACTACCCTGAGGCAGCGTCCCACATGCCACAACTAGAAGGACCCACAGTGAAGAATATACAACTATGTACTGGGGGGCTTTGGGGAGAAAAAGGAAAAAAAGAAAATCTTAAAAAAAAAAAAAAAACTGCCCTGGCAGATAATTTACCTCTTCAAATGTTGTTCTATCACTAAAACCAATGTACAAATATGGCTTCTCTGGTCTGCTGGTCTCTACCTTACCAAAAATTACAGATCCCAAGATGGTGTTGGGCATAGAAGAGTGAAACAGGAGTGCCCAGGAGCTGCAGGTATTGGAGCAGATCTGATGGTACCAAACAGAACATACTAAGATTCTGTGCAATGGGGGATCCACTCCCAACTAGAATTACAAATAGGAAGTGGCACTTCCCACAGAAATGGCTTAAAACACCCCTCCCATTGCCACACTGAACAAGGCACATACATCTCACAGAGAAAAAAGGCATCTAACCAAGAGACCATTGAACAGAAAGAGGCAGAGAACGCCAGCAGCATTAACTGATAATGTGGACAACTAACACCGGGCAAAGCATTTTCATGGGAAGGACAAACTCCTATAGAAATCTAGTGTGGGGAAATGGTATTTGAGCCTGCTCTGAGCAAGTGCATTAGTGAAAAATAAGGACTTTTCTATGATTTGTAATTAAGGCTCTCAAGCAAGGGGCAGACAACCCCACACGAAGATATGCAAGCTGGGGTGTGGGATGCAAAGAGTGTTCAACCCGGATCATGAGAGAATGTTCCCTGGCTCTCCATAAGTGCTATCACCAGCTTCTCAGAGGGCAAGAAACTCAAAATAACATCAAAATCCACCCCATATACTTTACCATTCATATTATAGAAATATTCAGAGTAAACTATGTAGACCAGTGATTCTTACTTCACAGGGTGAGTTCTGCTATTCTTAAAAATCTTTCGGCCTTTTGGTGTCATTACATAGAGAGACACACACACATGGGGTGTGGTAGTGGTTTCAGGGTTCCCAGAAATTCCACAATCCACCTCTCATCCCTACAAGTAATCTGTACTTTATTCTTGTTCTTTAAGGTTTTAGTCTCCAGTGAAACGCATGAAGTTAGCCTTACAAGGGAAGTCTAGGGGACCAACTGCTTCCCCTGCTTCATAGTTTTGTCCAAGGTTGGCTGACTCGCATTTCAGTATGCTGTTTAATACAAAGCCATCATGTTCACGGTATCTTCAAGTAACATGAGTTCTTCCCTTCCTCTCTCCCTTAGCAGTATAAAGGAATAAAAAAGAATAAAAACGATATGGGCTCTCTCTCACCCTGCGTTCATTCACCTAACATACACTGAGTACCCGGTACTGCACCAGGTGTTGGGAATACATAACAGAAAAAGCCCTTACTCTGTAGTGGTAAGAGACATGTGCCCAACAGGGAAATGCCCAGATGGCCCTAACATGGGGGTGACAGTGAGTCAGAGAAGGCTTCCCCACAGAGGTAACACTGCAGCTGAACTGAGCCAGGCTTTCCTCAGGCAAACAGGTCTGCAAGAAGAGAGACAGGGAGTGCTTCCAGGCCAGCAGAGGGGACAGTGTGTGTGAAGTCATTGAGATATGAGAATGCTTGGGTTTCAGGGACAATGGGGCAAGTCCTCAGTGTAGCTTGGGCACAGCCTTGCCGGGGGAAGGGAATGAAACAGGGCCAGATTATGATGTGTGATCACCTGGCTGAAAAATACGATAGAATATTGGCCTAGAAATCATTTTTAGTTCACGACACCAATGGAATAATATAGAGAACTCGTTTAGAGAATAAACGGCTAGAAAAAAATCCTAGAACAGGACAAATATTGCTCGTTATAAAGCACTTTCAAAAGGGAAAGTCTCTAGATAAATGACAGCTGATAACGTCACTTGTACAGGTCCGCTAAGCATTACATGCCTTGAGCCTACAGTAAAGCTTCACCACAAACTTAAGATATTCTATTTTAAATGAACTTTTTTTTTTGAAAAAAAAATCCAAATCACAATTTAGAAAAGAGAAATGGATCCATCTGCCCAGTAGTTAGGGATTAGATAAGCACTTATATAAGCTGTAATATTTTTTTTAAGTAACATTTATATTAGAGTGTTGTAATGTCAAAATAAAACAAACTTAGTGGTTTAAATACCAAAAGATGACTCACCCATTTCATACAAAACACAAGCAAATTATCTGAAAAATAAAGGCTAAAAAACTTACTTTATCCTTGAAAGGAATATGTTACTAAATTAGCATTTATAAAAGCCTCCTCATTCTCTTCTTTGGTTACATCTGGAAGGTAATTAAAATGACTCATCTAGTAGGTGAATGAAGAAGTAGCAGAGTAAACCAGGGGTTCATGCTTTTATATTTTCCACAGAAACACTCCAAGGCCGAAGCCCATTTTACCTTTTCCGTTTCCCAAAAGCCAGGCAGCAGCAGAGCATTTGTCAGCAATCACAAAGGCAGGGCAGTAAGTCACTAGTAAACTCTTACAACTCATCTGTTTCAGTCACAGGAGCCAGAGAGCTGTTGGTTCTGTATAAAGTACAGTAGCTGTGATAGAGCACTATTTGCATTTTCTACAAACACTATGCATTGTCAACAGAAAAACCTCCGTGCCCTCACAATTCTGGAGGCGACTGGTAGCAACCAAGAATGTAGCTTGTTGCGACAGTAATGACATACCACCGTCAACTATCACCCACAGACAAATATATACAAATCTGATTTAACTGTCTAGATAAAGCACAAAATGATCCAGGTTATCACAGTGACTGTACTTTTATCGTCCAGATAAACATGGACTGTTCCCCTTTCTATACTAAATCAACGGAAAGTCTGAATGCAAACCAAATCTGGCTTAATTATTTAAGCCAGGATCAGAAAAATGATAATTAACATTCTATCAAAATAAGTACATTTATTAAGGACAAGACTCAAAAGCATATTTTACTGAAGCTCCCATCTGGGAAATCTCTACCATCATAGTTCAGAGAAACAGAAGGAAAGAGAGACGGCTGTTAGTAGTTTCCTTCCAATAAATCAGAGTCCCCTCAATGTACAGTTGGGTAGCTTAATCTCTGCCTGAAGGGTGTGATGTGCAATTTTTACCTTCTTGTCCTCAGTTTGGGAGAGTGAACAAGAAAGGGAAAGAATGCATAGTGGCCTTACAAAATTCCATGCCACTTGTTTCAATTCCTCAGACCACAAGTCACCATAAGCTAGGTCTACACAGATCAATTATGGTGACTCACATACTAGGTGATAAAATGAGTAATTTTTAAAACCAAGGCAAGCCTCTTAAATCATAGGCTGTCCCCAAACTCCCTGCCAGGCATGGACTTGCAAATGGGAGGAAGAAGTCTAGGAAGAAAGGTACCCACATCCATTGCCCTCTGAAAGAAGGAAGAATGACAAGAGAGGTGGGAGCGAGTGCCTTCTATTTGAGAAGCATGTCTGTCTTCTGGCATATCTCAGACTTGCTGTTCTCAGGCTACCCACATGGCCCTCACCATCCTCATCATTCCAGTCTTGGGACACACACAATATATAGGTATGTGTGTATGTTTTAATTAAAGGGCCTGCTTGACATGGCTATCATTCTCTGTTTCAGATAAGCTGAGTCTGACTTGCAGTTTCCTCATTTGAAAATGGGGATAGTGATATCTACCTCACACGGGTTGCTATGAGGAATAACTCAATGGAAATCACCTTAAGTTGTAAAGCATTGCTTCAAATATTACTTATGAGTATAACAATGCCTTGCAGCAGACATTTCATAATTACCTCATTGGCATTACACTTTATTAATCTCCCAAAGTACGTGTTACAAAGTTAAACAGAACATTTCTGTATCCCCCTGCTATTCTTGACCATTAAAAAACAACTGTATAGTGCTTATTATTGTTCATTTCCATAAGCGCTACAATATCTACTGGCCAAAAAGCAGTCTCTTAAATACTACCCAAAGTTCTATTTTACAATGAAGTTCTCTCTGCTGAAGTCAAGACAGGTAAAACATCACCCAGAGAATGCCAGAAAAGGAGAGGAGAGCTGCTTTTCTTAAATATAACTTACTGCATATCCTCAGAGTTTACTTAAAAAGTGAACCTGTGCAAAAGTTCTTAGGCTTAGGGATACTTTTAGCTTAGCTCTCAAAAATCTTCTACATGTATGTTCAGAAACAAACTATGAAAACAATAACATTTAATTAATGCGAAAAGCAGCCTTTTCGTTTTTCTTTAATATTGAAAAGGAAGAAATAACCCCATTCGCATTTTTCAAAGCTGAGCTGGCCGTCATTCATCAATGCGCAACGCCAACTGGTCAGCTCAGAGGAGAGGTACTTGGTTCAAAGGCTGCAGTCTGGACTCAGCCCTGCAGCAGCACAAACATGTTCACTGCAGAAATGAAGGACCCGTGGAACATTCCTTCCACAGACAGACACACGCCCATTTTCCCAAATTGGAAGAAAGACCACAGCTCTTTTTTTCCTGGATAGTCTTCTTGTTCATCTGGGGAAAATGTCCTTATGGACTATTTTCAGCTAAAACAACCCAAAATGTCATACGCATAAAAAAAGGAGGCAATAATATTAAGCTGACTCTTAATAAGTTAAAGTAACTTTTAAATTATTTCATGCAGATAAATTTACGTTAATTTTGGTATTCTTTTCCTCTTATCACAAGGCTGCTAAAACATATTTAGACTGTTCCTCCACTTCACTAGACCAACAACTCTACTCAAATGAAAAGATGGTAATTTTTAACTCTCATGCTTAGTATAGAAATATATTCAAGGGCAGTGTATCTCTTGTCCAAGGTAGGAGTGAGACAAAAGCTTTAAATTAAAACTCATTTTTAGTAACATGTAAGAAAATAGATAATTTCAATGAAGAACAGATGACAGGGCTTAATCTGAATGTATGATAATAGACAATTACAAAGATTTGGGTCATTCATTAGGGAATATTATTTCAAGTGGCAATGAACATTGTACTCCATTTTAAAAAAAGACTACCCTTCCTCCCCGAGGGCTTACTATTTAAAATTTACACAGTGCCAACAGTGCAGTGGAGGGTGCAGTTCTTTAGAAGAATGTGTACAAGTTTTTGTTCTAAGTTCTAATGTGGGGGGAAAATAGCATGTATGATTAATTTACATGCTCTATTCTATTTCTGTTAAAACAAATAAAAAACTCACACCAAAAAAAGTTTCATATAATTAATCTTTTAGAAGGTCAACTTATTTGGAAAACCATGGCACCAACAAGACTTCAAGCAGCCTAGAGGAGATAATTTATCATATGCAATGAAGACATTACAGAACTACATGATTAGAATTAGACTCATAAAATGTCACTTAAAAATTGGAATTGAGAATCTCTGGTCCAGTGTTAGCATCCACCTTAGGTTTAATCTACTTCACAAGATTATATTGCTCCAGCTGTGACTATAATCTTCAGAATTGTCTCCTGCTAAACCATTTCACCTCTTCTATTCAAGGCCAAATCTCTAAAACATATAGACATCAAGCAGTTGCAGGGACAAGAAAAACGATTAACGGGCTATTTGGTATCCAAGGACAGTGATAATTCTCAAGTCCATGGCCCAAAATGCTAAGCAAGATTTGCCCAAACCGCTGTGCTTAGACACTCACTTAAGAACCTAATAAATCTAGGTTCTGGGTTATATACTCCACTCATGTGAAAATCATGTGACCCTGGGGCAAGTTACTCAATTCCTTGGAGGCTGTTTCCTCATCTGAAAAATGAGGTTAATAATACTATCACACAGGACTGTTGTAAAGATTAACTGAGATAGCATTTGTAAAGTGCTTGGTACTATATTTAGTACATAATAGAGGCTCAGTAAATATTTCTGCTGCTGTTCCATTTTCACTTTCACAGCCTCAGATCTGACTAGTTATTTATTGTGCGTCTTTTGCCTGAACTCTCATGACTCATCTCTAGAAAGTCTCCCCGTGTTTCGTTTTACCCCCACAATCTTAAACATGAAAATTATTTCCAAAGAACTATTTTAATTACATTACAGCCTCTTCCTTCCTGCTCAAATCTTTTCATCCTGGAAAATGAAGAATAAGCTCTATTTTTGGCCTGGTCTCACCTCAAGACACAACCATCTTCTCCCATTACCCCTGAGCATTCGTTCTAATTAAACAGATCTCCTAACCAACTCCAGGGACAGGTGATCCAAGCCCACGTGGGCATATCAGGACAGTCCACCCTCTAAACCAGTGCTACTCAAAGTGTGGTCAATAGACCAGAGACGGTCCCTGATCAGATAAGTAAAGAAGAGCAATTTGATAAAGTAATTTTAATCTGTTGAATCTAACAGTAAAAAACTGGGCATTGTATTTTGTAGGTCTTTCTAAATGTCATTTTTCTAGTTATTTATGCTTATTGGATGTTACAAAATTATTAGTCCACCCGAATTGGAAAGAAAATAAACTAGTTCTTTACCACAGACAGTTTGAGAAGCACTGCTCTAACATACTGTCCTGCTCTATTAAATGCTATCTTCCTAGGCTCCTAGGGCACAGCTGATTTTCCCTACCAAATATGGAGGGTTCCAGGTAGTGTGACCACTGAAGGCAACACTAAGCTGTAAAGAACCCAGTCTACCTCAGGAGCCAACACAGTCATCTATTACATACATGGGTTAGTTGTAATTTTGCCCACTGGAATTTTGCTAGATGACAACTTATTATAGCAAGGAATTTACTATAGCGTTAGTCCATTTGGGGCCCCTTCCAGGCATCCTCTAAGTTTTGATTCATTATTCTTTTAATGAGATGCTTTAGTTGGAAATTAACTTCAGGCAGGTGTGCTAAACGTATCAAAAGAAAAATATTTAAATAAGTGCTCCTATTACATGAACCCTGAGGATAATAGTATGAGGAAGTCGTAGTTGACTTGTCCTTTCATCAGGAGTGCAGATTCATTAACATTATCTCCTTATCTGTAAGGGGACTTTTACCAGTGCCTTCTACATGAATTATCAACTCCAGCGCCAAGGTACAGGGCCAGGGACAGTAAGCTTCTGTTGGAGGTTCTTGACAACCTACCCCAGTCAAGCACACAAAGATGGATGCCTATTTAAGTGGGTGGCTGGCCGAGTTCCCTCTATCTTCAGCCAGAAATTTAATTTAACAACTATATTTAAACATCCACTATGTTCAAAGAATTATATGAGGAGGTGAGGGTATTCCAAGATTAACAATATCGTGCCTGGACTCAAGGAGCTTACAACCTAGTTGGGGAACAATATAAGTACGCAAATAACTATTAAACAAAGTAACATCTAGTAGGTGTTGTTAGAAATTTATAAACCTTTGTTTCTATAGAAGTTCAAGAAAGATCACCTTAAATCTAGCTGGGAGGGGCTGGATAGGTTTTATGGAATAGTGTGCAGTTGAGGGAAGCTTAAGAGGATGGACAAGACATCTACAGCTAAAAGGATGAGGTGGAGAATGAAGAAATGAGCCTGAGATTAGTCACACACACACACACACACACGCCCTCTCTCTCTCTCATTAGTTTATTCCCCATAAAAATCCTCTTCAAAGTCTGAGGCAATTGAATCAAAAACTATTATACCATTTGTAAAAGTTATAAACTACTGAGGAAATCCATTCCCTCACCACTGGATTGTAGTGTCTTTTGTGGTTGTCAACTCAAAAAGTGAACGTAAGAAATCAGATTTCCAATGTTAGGAAAAGGACAGTCCACTCAAAGAAATTTTCAGTTTGCATTTAGAATATTAACAAAGCTCTTTAGTTATAAAATATTAACATCAACCTCTTCAGGCTGATCAGAGGTGCAGAAGCCCAGAGCTATATTCCAGAGTGAGAGGTGACAAGCCAGAAGAGAACATGGAATTCTAGGAATTCTCAGGCACTTGGGGAGGGACCTGGACTGACGCACAGAATTAGGTATTAAAGGAAGGGGACTTTTCTTGCAAGTGGAGAACATGTGGACATTTGGGTCACAATAAAACCTACACACGCAATCTCTACCTGAAACTTCATCTCAGCAGACCTCCCAGGTTCTCCTGTATCTGTTGACCCCTGACTGGCTTTAAGTCGTAAACATTCCAGTCTACCAAGATTAGGAAACTGAATTCTTAAGGACTTAAAGAAATATATATTCCAACAGCTTTTTCTTCACCCTCCACTCCCTTGCTGAAATACACTTTTTCCATTAAAGCTTTCTTAATGGAAAATGTCCTTTTTGCTATATATCATAAACACATCTTTTATTTTCTCTGTTTGAACTTATTAAACATCTGTCAATGTAGCTGGAAGAACATAGGCTTTTGGGAATCAGATAGATGCAGTGCAGATCACCCCTGAGAGAGCAGTAGGAGATAAGGCCAACACATGAAGGACTTGGAGAATCAAACTAGATGCAAAGATGCCTGGCAGTGCAATTATTACTATTATGGATAACATTTATTGAGTGCTTGCTGAGTGCTTCACATGGATTCTCTCATTTAATCTTCCCAACATCTTTATGACCAAAAAACCCCCACTTATTAACCCCATTTTACATAAGAGGAAGCTGAGGAAGAGAAAAACACACTTAATTGCCAATATTTATACGAATATGTTTCTCTTTTTCTCTCAAGACTAAGGGCAATGGCAACTCCATCTTCTGGGAGAAGAATAAGAAAGGCAGATTCATAAGATGTCATTTTAGTGCCCAAAGCAACCACACGAAACAAAGCCTTAAGATCAAATTCAATGCAATCCCTGTCAAAATCTCAGCTGGCTTTTTAGCAAAAATTGACACATTGATCTTAAAATTCATATAGATATCCAAGGGAACAAAAATAGCCAAAACAATCTTCAAAAAGAACAAAATTGGAGGACTCAGACGTCCAATTTCAAAACTCAATCCAAAGCTATAGTAATCAAGACTGTGTGCTATTGGCACAGAAATACACACATAAGTCAATGGAATACAATTGAGGGCCCAGGAAAAAATCCTTACCCTTATAGTCAATTGATTTTTGAATTTTGAAAATTCAACTGGGAAAGAAGAATCTTTTCAACAAATGGTGCTAAAACAACTAGATATCCACATGCAAAGGATGAAGTTGGATCCCTGCCTTATACTATACATAAAAACCAACTCAAAACAGATCACAGACCTAAATTTAAGAGCTGAAAACTATAAAACTCTTAGAGCAAAACACAGACGTAAATCTCTGTGACTTGCATTAGGCAATGATTTCTTAATTATGACACAAAAAGCACAAGTGACAAAATAAAAAACACATAAACTGGACATCCTGAAAATGAAAAACTTTTATGCTTCAAAGGACACCATCAAGAAAATGAAATAGCCCACAGAATGGGAGAGAACATTTGTAAATCATCTACATGATAAAATTCTTGTATCTAGAATATGTAAAGAATTCTTACAACTCAACAATAAAAAGATAGGACCAAATCAAAAAATGGGCAAAGAATCTGAACAGATATTTCTCAAAAGAAGGCATACAAATAGTAAATAAGCATATGAAAAAGTGCTCAACTTCATTAGCCATTAGCAAATCACAACCACAATGAGGTACTACTTCACACTCAGTGGGATGGCTAAAATCTAAAAGACAGACAATAACAAGTGCTAGAGAAACTGTAACCCTCATACATTGTTGGTGAAAACATAAAATGGTGCAGCCAGTTGGAAAACTAGTTTGGCAGCTCCTTAAAATATTAAACACAGAGTTATCATACGACCCAGCAAATCCAGCCCTAAGTATATATCCAAGAGAAAGGAAAACATTCATCCACACAAAAACTTGTACATGAATGTTCACAGTAGCATTAAGCATTATTTATAATAGCCAAGAAAAGGAAACAATCCAAATGTCCATCAACTGATGAATGGATAAGGAAAATGTGGTATAACCATACAAAATAATAGTATTTGGCAACAAAAAGGAATGAAGTACTGATGTATACTACTACATGGATGAACCTTGAAAACATGAAATGTCTAGAATAGGCAAATCTATAGTGACAGGAAGTAGATTAGTGACTTTCTAGTGCTGGGGGATTTGGGAGGAAATAGGGGTAACTGCCAAGGGATATGGGTTTATTTTCTTGAGTGAAGAAAATGTTCTAAAACTGATTGTGGTGACAGGTGCACAACTCTGTGGATATACTAAATACCACTGGATAGTACACTTTGAATAAATGAATTTTATGGTATATGAATTATATCTCAATAAAGCTGTTTAAAAAAAAAACCAGGCCCTTGAATCAACTGGGGGATGAAAGGCTGATGGGCACCACACACATGAAGGGGTAGGAAATGGAGTGCTCCCTGCTCATAATATTGGGTTTTCCTGGCTACCCAGGGACTGAAGAGGGGAGAGAAAGAGAAGTCATTGCCAGGATGGGAGCGAACTTTAAAATTTGGACAATCTTTAAAAATTATCTTTTCAAGTTTTGGTGACAAGGTCCTGGTTGTCATGCTCTGGGTATAGCACAGAGGGAAGGGCAGGGAAGGTTGCAAAAGCACACAGTTTCTCAGGAACCAACTTGACCTGGGCTTCCTAAGACCCTACCATCTAAGTTGTCTATTGAGCACAGTGTCCTAAATAAAGTTAATTCAGGGGCCGGCATGGTGGCATAGTGGTTAAGTTCGTGTGCTCTGCTTCCGTGGCCCAGGGTTCCCAGCTTCGGATCCCGGGGACGGACCTACACACCGCTCGTCAAGCCATGCTGTGGCAGCATCCCACATAAAAGAGAGGAAGATTGGCACAGATGTTAGCTCAGTGACAGTCTTCCTCACATACACTCACAAAAGAGAAAGTTAATTCAAGCTCTGGGTGGCTAGACATTTCACCTTTCCCTGCTTTATTCTTGTAGTTGATTTCTAGTTTCATAGCATTATGATCAGAAAAGATGCTTGATATTATTTCAACTCTCTTGTATTTATTGATGCTTGCTTTGTTTCCCAAGATATGGTCTATCCTTGAGAAAGTTCCATGTGTACTTGAGAAGAATGTATAACCTGCTGTTTTTGGATGAAGTGTTCTATATATATCTATTAAGTCCATGTGGTCTAATTTTTCATTTAATTCTATAATTTCCTTATTGATTTTCTGTGTGGATGATCTATCCATTGGTATTAATGGGGTGTTGAGGTTCCCTACCATTATTGTATTGTTGTTGATGTCTCCTTTTAGTTCTGTTAAGAGTTGCTTTACAAATTTTGGTGCTCCTGTGTTGGGTGCGTATATATTTATAAGTGTTATGTCATCTTGGTGGAGTGTCCCTTTTATCATTATATACTGTCCCTCTAGACATTTCAGAAGAACAAAACCCTCAGACCGCCTGCCTCCAGTGATCTGAGTACCTGCTCCTATAAAGGGTGAGGTGTATTTCCTGGATACTGAGAACTTCTGGAGCCTTCTCTAGAATGTCTAGTCACTTCCCCACTTGGCCACGTGGTAATCCATTAATGTTAACTTAAAAGATTTTTAACTAAGTTTTTGGTTTAAAGGAAGGCTTCTCAGCATGCATCCAGTGAAGAAGAGCTGCAAATCAGTGATAAGATATCCCAATACAGACAACTACTCAGGATGAACAGGTATTAGAAATCTGAGGTTGTCCAACCTAAGGTGGATACTGTACCCTTCCATTTGGAAAATTTAAGTAGATTAAAAATGCTGTGAGATTGCTGCTGTCTTTCTGTAAGATCTAAGGTTTTTTATTTTCCACAAAATTCCTGCTTTTCTTCCCTTCTTCAAATCAATATATCTGATTTTAAAAAAGTATGTTCAGCAAAATATCAGAAGCCATAATGCAAAATGACTTAAAAGGTAATAGTAACAAATGATAGGTTCTCCATATATGGAATCTTCTGAAATACATTAAAAGGGAATTATATAAAAGCCAATTTGTTTTGCTCTGAACTTTTTATGTTTGTTTAAGTTCAAGAGCAGCAGAGGCTTTCTAGGAATTTATCCTAAGTAAATAACACAAAAAGGAAAAAACTATATGCATAACATCATTTTGTGTGTGTGTGTGAGAAAGACTGGCTCTGAGCTAACATCTGTTGCCACTCTTCCTCTTTTTGCTTGAGGAAGACTGCCACTGTGCTAACACCTATGCCAATCCTCCTTGACTTTATGTAGGATGCTGTGACAGCATGGCTGGGATCCGAACCTGGGAACCTTGGGCTGCTAAAGCGGAGTGTGCGAACTTAACCACTATCCCACTGGGCCAGCCCCATAACATCATTATTTTTAACAGTATAAATTTTGAAACAATCTAAATGTTCTATCATAAGGATACGTAATTAGTGTATGACACATGTACCCTATGGAGTATTAGGTAACTGTCAACAATAAATATGTAGCATATGGAAAAATAGGATGCTATTTTATAATCAGTGCTAAACTGTATGCAATAATTACAACTAGGCATCAATATATAAGTACATGAAGAAGACTGGACAAAGACAAAAAAATGTACTATGAAAGTGGGATCTTATATAATATTTTGGAAGACGAAGGGAAAAGATCTGGGAGAAACACAATGTTAATTACACACTTACAATTCCATTTTATAGGTCCAAACTTATTGACATGGAAAGCATTCACAATAAATTTTTAAGTGAACAGGATGTTTGATATATATATGGTATAATAAAATCATTTTTTTTTTGTCTTCTTTGCTGGTCAGTAGGGAATTTTTAAAGCAAATTTATTGTTATAATTTATATACCATAAAATGTACCCATCAACAGTTTTTAGTAAAGTTGTAGCTATGCAACCATCACCACAATCCAGTTTTAAGACATTTCCATCACCCCAAAAGTTCTCTCATGCCTGTTTCCAGCCCATCCCCACTGATCTGCTTTCTATCTCTACAGACATAATTGTATTTTTGACACAAACAAAAACAATAATAAAAATAAATCACATGTTTATGTATTCATATAGAAAAGTCAGAGTAGACATGCACCAAAATTTTATGCAGTGGTCCATTTATAGATAATATTAATTAAATTAAAAATTTTTTTCTGAAGTTATTAACCAATTAGCATCTATTGCCATAAAGAAGAGTTTGGGTTCTGACTTCCTTTTAAACAGGATATATGAGAATTTCACATAAAAATGGAAGATTATGCAAATATATTTACTTTCACTTCCTACCAAAACACAAATAAAAGTATAAGTAAGGGTTTTTTTTAAAAGCATGAAATCGTAAGGACAAAAGAGAACAGAAGCAAAGGAAACAGCAACAAAACTTTTAAACCAGAAAGCAGATGAATAAGCAGATAACCTCACAGAACTGAGAAAGTTGAATCCCAAGTGGAGCTTAGAAACAACCAGTTTACCTAGTAAACCACACACCTGTCCCAAAGGCACCAATTAGGTTCCAGGTATGAGGATAAAGGTGAGGCTAGAAACAGGAGGATTAACTGAAATTCTCTTTTAAGAATCAGAGAAACCCCCAGAGCCCTTCCCCAAGTCCAAGTAGGTAACCATATCTCCATTCTGGACAAAGCTGGATGAGCACAGTTGAGAGTGGGGTACCATACTGCAAACGGGGAGACGAGGTGAACATTTTATATACTGAAAGTTGAGTCCATGCACCTCTTCTCCAGCTCAGCTTCCAGAAAGATAGTAACCAGTCCTATACCATGGAGGCAGGAGGTCAGAAAATTTTTCTCTAGAGAATCTAACCAGTCCAAGAGGAAGGACTTAACATATCAACAGTGAGCATTTCTTAGTAAATGGCCCACAGGTGGCAGGCCTTACCATGGGATCAGAGCTTCTTATCAACTTTATGGGGTACTGCTCTTAAATAAGAGCAGACAACCAGGATCACCAGACAACTGAGGAACACCTCAGACAAAGAAGACAGAAACCAAAACAAACGAATGAAAAGCAACCTGGGGAAAATAGAGACTCTGTAGGGAGAAAAAGGTGTTTAAACATGCATTTTATTAATATATTCAGGGGCAAAAGAGAATACATGCATAAAACCATAACAGACAGACATAAAAACAAATACTTTGGGGTCAGCCCCCTGGCTGAGTAGTTAAGTTCTCATGCTCCACTTTGGCAGCCCAGGGTTAACCGGTTCAGATCCTGGGTGTAGACCTACGTACTGCTCATCAAGCCATGCTGTGGTGGCGTCCCAGAGAGAGGAACTACAGTGACCTACAATTAGGATATACAACTATGTACTGGGACTTTGGGGAGAAAAAAAAGAGAATGATTGGCAACAAAAGTTATCTCAGGGCCAATCTTTCAAAAGAAAAAACAAATGCTTTACTCAAATGAGTTGAAACCTTATGTCCACACAAAAAACCAACACACAAATGTTTATGGCAGCTTTATTCATATTTGCCAAAACTAGAAGGCACCAAGATGTTCTTCAAAAGGTGAATGGATAAATTGTGGTACATTCATACAATGGAATATAATTCAATGATAAAAAGAAACAAGCAATTGAATCATGGAGGAAATGTAAATGCATATTGCTAAGTGAAAGAAGCCAGTTTGAAAAGGCTACCCACTGTATGATTCCAACTATATAACACTCTGGAGAAGGCAAAACCACAGAGATAGTAAAAAAGACCAGTGGTTGCCAGGGGCTTGTGGGAAGGAAAGGTGAATAGGTGAAGCAAAGGCAATTTTTAGGGCAGTGAAACTATTTTGTAAGATGCAGTGGTAGATACATGATGTTAAACATTTGTTAAAATCCATAGAACTGTACAACACAAAGAGTGAATCCTAATGTAAACTATGAACTTTAGTTAATAATAAAGTATCAATATTCATTCATCACTTGTAACAAATGTACTACACTAACGCAAGATGTTAATAATAGGGGAAACTGTGGGGAAAGGGATACAAGAGGGGAGTCTGGGAATCCTCCGTAGTTTCTGCTCCATTTTTCTGTAAACCTAAAACTGCGCTAAAAAAGAAAGTCTATTAACTAAGACAAAACAAAAAAACAACCAATGAAGTACTTTTTAAAAAACACTTGCTAAATTAGCAATGAAACTGGTATCTCCAGGGGAAACTAAAAATTGGAAGAATCCTTCAGGAAATCATTACGCTATCACGTCTCTAACAGGATAACTTTCAACTGGGCAATTTTACCTTTGGAAATCTACCATAAGAAAGAAGTACAGGGGCCAGCTCATGGCCAAGTGGTTAAGTTTGGCACACTCTGCTTTGGTGGCCTGGGTTGAGTTCCCAGGCGTGGACCTATACCACTCGTCAGTGCCAATGCTATGGTGGCAACCCACATACAAAACAGAGGAAGACTGGCACAGATGTTAGCTCAGGGCGAATCTTCCTCAAGCAAAAAAAAAAGAAAGAAAAAAATAGAAAGGATGGTGTGGAACTAACACTATTCTAATGAGACTGTTAGGATATTCTACTGGTCATTAATTTCATATTTCCAAAAGTCTTGAGTTGACATTTTTTAAAATAAAACATTATTATTGGCATTAAGACTATCTGAGTTTTAAAATATATAACTGATTGATTTCTGGTGTGAGTATGGCATACATATCTTTTCCTTATGACTTCTGATTCACACTTCATGAATTCAAATCTGGGCTCTGAAGACCAAAACTCCTGTACTTTATAATACAATGTGACTGGTGTTTTCTCTCTTGCATAGTTTTATAGTTGGTGTTATAAATTGCTCAAGGATTAGTATTCTGAAAAACATTCTAAGAACACTTAATACCAGAACATTTTACACTAAGTGTTCTCAGTGCCGCCAAGTACCAAGAATTCAGGTACTCAGTGAAACTGTGCTAAGTGCTAAAAGTAAAAATTTCAATGTTTACTACTAAATTCTTGTTTTGAGGAGAATGCTGTTGTAGCCTCAGTATCCTACAATCTACAAGCCTAAATGGCTTCAATACTAAATAAAAAGTCATCTATCATAGCTATTTTATCAGTTTCAACAGGCCTCAAGAGTTTTTGTTGTGTTTTATCAACAGGCCCTAGAGTAAGAAGAATGTTCCTGGCATTTCATCATCCAGCCAATTTCCCAAACTCAGTTCGTTTCAGAGGACAATCTATTGGTTGATTATTTATGATTTCTGCTGGGAACAGTGGAATCCAAAATAAGTTCATCCTTTCTTGTTTTTACTCATCGTTCTTACTTCCATTCTCTCACACATTTATTGAGCAAACTCAATGCACTGAACACTGAAGATATAGAGATGAAACACGTGGTCCCTGCTCTCATGAAGCTCAAAATGGAACTGGGCAGAGAGACAAGTCACAGAGTATTGTGGTTCAGTGGTTCATGCAGTATGACAGGGTACAGTACGGTGTGGTATGCAATGGCATGACAGGGGAGGAAGGGAGCTGAATTTTGCTGTGTTCAGTTTGAGATGACCTTAGGACATCCAGGCATGTGGATACCTTAGTAGGCACTTGACTGAGGAGTCTGCAAAAAGGTCTAGGCTGGGGACAGAAATGTGTGAATCATTAGTATAGAGATAATGAGATTGCCTAGGAAGAGTATGTAATGGAAGAGAACAGGAGACTAAGGATGGACTTTTATTTATGAGGTGGGAAGATGAATCACAGCATGCAAAGCACCTGAGGAAAAAGAAGAAAACCAGAAGAGAGTTGTACCAACAAAGAAAGTAAAGCAAGTTTCAAGAATGAGTTAACAGTCACTGTATCACAAGCTCAAATGAGTCCAACAAGACAGGTAGAAAGGATACACTTAATGTGGCAACTTGGCCAAAGCATCTTCACAAGCCTCACAGGAGGCTAACTCACATGACACTGTGTAAGGAAATGGTGACAAGTGGACAGTGTGTGTTCAAAGAGCTGGGCTGTCAAGGGAAAAAGAGATGTGCAGGGACAGTTAATGAAGAGTATAGGATCCAAAGAAATATCAAAGAGCTTCCTTTCTTCCTTTTCTTTCTTTCTTCCCTTCTTTCTCCCTCCCTCCATCTCCCCTCTCTCTTTGTCTTTCTCTTCTTTCTTTCTCTCTCTTTTCTTTTAATCTCTTCTTTCTCTCTTCCTCCCTCCCTTCTTTCATTTTCTATAAAAGAATAGACATGAACTAGTTTTTAAGCTACAGGAAAGAAAATAGGTTAGAGGCAAAATGTTGAAAATAAAGTAGGAAAAGGTAGCACAAATGGATTCCTCATTCTGAGGAATCAGAAGAGACTTGGATCCAATATTTACAACATGAAGGCTTCCTTTTTCTCTATGAAGTAGAAGGCAAGTTTATTTTCAGAAAGGGAACGAGGCTGCTGAAATAAGAGAAGAAAGTTTAGGTGGGCCAGCCAGGAGACATAATGGGGGAGGAAGCCGATTGGGGATCAGGTAGGATTTCAGGACTGCGTTCTTAGCAGAGGTAATATACCATGAATTCACTTGAATCACCAATTGCCTAACTGTGTGAATTTCTTCAGCAAAAGTCAACAACCTGGATGCAAGAGCAGAGAAAAGTAGATGTTTGGAAAGTCAGATATTGATGAAGGCCAGAGAATGTGTCTTGAAAACACTGAGGATTCTAGAGTTTCTTTACCATGGAAGAGGTGGTGCTGCAGAGGAAGGTGAGGGTAGAAAGACAGGTCAATAGGAGGACTGACCCAACTGGAATAAGTACATAATAGAGGACAGATGCCTACAGGCATTCATGTGAAATAACTTGACCCAAGATGAGTTCAAGATAAAACAGGATGGAGGTGAGGGAGGGACCTCAAGAGGTCAACTGGTCCATTCTTCTTCTACCAAGCAGGACCACCCAAAGCCATTCCAAAGAGAAGAGACTGTATATTGTCTTTCAAGACCACCAAAAGTGGATATTCTCCACATCAGTGGTCAGGGAACTTTTTCTGTAAAGGACCAGAGAGAAAACACTGCAGGCTTTGATGTCACAATTATTCAACTCTGCTGTTGTAGCTCAAAAGCCGCCATAGACAATATGCAAAAGAATAAACACGGCCATACTCCAATAAAACTTTATTTTCAAAAACAGACGGTGGACTAGATTTAGTCCAGGACCAGTCTGTTGATCTCTGCAGACCTTTTTCTTCTAGGGGATTTGCTCTTTTTTACTGATTGTAAGAATGCTTTATACACAAAGAATATTAACACTTTGCCTATTACATACACTGCCAATATTTTCTTCTTCTTCTTTATATTTTTTGTTTTGGCTATTTGGGGAAAATGTAGAAGTTTAAATAAGTATATGTTCATGCAGTCAAATCTTATCAATCTTTTCCCTTGTTTTGGCTTTATAATTATGGTTCGAATGATCTTCACTATACAAATATTATATAAATATCTACCTTTTTAATTCTTTTCCTAGAACCTTTAGAAGCAGTATGTATGTGACAGATAAGAACACAGACTGTGGAGCCAGACTGCTGAGGTTTATATTGCCTATAGCAGTACTCATTATCTCTCTAAGTGTCCATTGCCCTAAAATAGGGGAAAATAGCTCCTAATTTATAGGTCCACCCCAAGGATGAATGAGTAAAATATGTACCATATAATAAAAAGTACTTAATTCAGGGCTTGACACACAGTACAAGCTAAATAAATATTAGCTATTATTATTTTTTGTATCTTTAATTCATCCGGAAATTATTTTGATTAAAAAAGTGAGACTGAGACCGAACTCTATTTTCCCCACTTCTTTAAATCCACCTCTCACCACATTTCTCTCAACTTTAGTTTCTTTCTTTCCTTTACAAAATGCAGAAAACATTTTCAGGGTTTTTTTTTTCATTTTTGTTACAAGTGTGGCACTTTTTAAAATTTAAAAATAAAAATTTATGTACTTGGTGTGTATGTATTTTATTCCAAAATGATTTACAGTAGCTCTATGTTGCAATCTAAAACAGTAAGTTCCTTTCTTTCCTGTTTTTGAATCACACGAGCTAATGGATTAAAGCAAAGGTCCAACAACTTACAGGGCCTCTGAGGCCCTGGAGGCCTGACCACGCCTACTTCTCAGCCTCTCCGAGTCCCTCCAACGTGATGGCCCTGCCTTCTTTCTCAGCTCCTCCCACACATCAAGCACTTCCCCTTGGAGCTTTCACACATTCTGAAGTGCTCCCTCCCCAACTCTCCTCTAGCCTTATCTCACTCTTCCTTTTCATCTCAACACAGACAGCGCCTCCTCAAAAACTTCCTCAAATCTCCAATATAAATTATAAATTACTCCCTCCTACTCTTTGCCTTTCTAGCCCTCATTCCAATTGTAAAATCACACAGTTACATAATTACAGACTAGCGTGCTTATTAGTGTCTACTGTTTAAGTAGGATTTCATTGGATATTCGTTGAAGTAATGAATAGAAAATTAAAATAGTAAGTATTACAAATATTACTAGTGAAATAAAAATCTCACTAACTTATTCTCCACAGATGTGAAATTTAAGGCCACTCAAATTGAACTGTATGTTTAATCTATTTATGAAGCAATTTGAAGATCTTTGCCTCATAATAACTTGTATACGACTAGATGCTATTACTACATATGTCAATTATTTTGAGCAGCTAGTCAAATGACCATTTATGCTGCAGAGAAAAACATATTTTTATGAAAATTCCATAAGTCAAAATTTTTGTGAATTCAAAACTAGCCTTTTCTCCTTTAAGTCTGAATTGAAGTTTTACTAATGTCAATACATTCATTCACACATTTATCCATTTAATGATTCATTCAATTTCATATTTCTTGATTACCTCCTAGGCATTAAGCCCTAGTGATTGAAAGATGAATTGTACATGGCCTGTGCCCTCTAAGAGCTTACAGCCAAGTGAGATATATGCTACCTGGCAAGTGAGACTACAGCCAAGCAGCAGCACACACAAGGTAAACACAGCAGGCTGCCTGTTGTCTGGAGAGGTGAGGGAAGGCTTTTTAGAAGTGACGTGCTTGAGACTTTATTATCCATATTTTAAATGTCCATAAAGAGGCAAAATACTTTTAAGAAATATCAAAAGATAATAAATCTCATTTACTTATAACTTCTTGTGAAACTCACTTTTCACATTTGTAAAGCAAGCCTTTATACATTTTGTCAACTGTCTTCAACGACAACTAGATTTCACTCAACCACAGAGTGGTAGACGCTGAATAGATGCTCAACAAATCTACTTCTCCCTGGAGACACGGCCAAACAACATTTCCTAGTCCTCACAATGGAATGTGCCTGATGTGATTGCCAAGACAGTTAAGCATTGCGTGCCCTCCCTACACTCTCTCCTCCTTCCAGAGCAATCTTGAAAGCTGGAATTTGAAGATGGCAATTGAACAAGATAAAAGGAGGCTGGACCCTTGAGCAACTGCAAGGACAAGCACCTTACCATGATGGACTGCCATGTGAGCGAGTCACTAATTAAGCCAGTGAAATTTTGAGGATGTTTGTTAAACAGTTAGCTTATCCTGACGATTCATTCCACTGTGAAGATAGTATGCAGTCAATCAGAATTTTAAAGAACATGAAGATGACAGATATTCTCAGTCCCTTTTCTAATACCCGTCCCCCTTTGTTCTTTGCTATTAACACCCCAATTTTGTTTTGGGTGCTAGTGCACACAGCTCCAGGTGAAGGATTCTGATTGGTCTAAGCTCACCCTGAAAATCCTGTTCTTCACCTTTCTAGCCTTCCCCGCAGTGAGGGATGGCCATGCAGCCCAGTTCAGCTAAGAGACCTAAGGGAAGTGTATTTCAGGGGTTTCTGGGAAAGGTGTTCCTTCCCTGATAAAAGGGGACCTGCATGGCTGGCATCCTCCCTTCTTCCCTCTCCTTGACTCAAACAGGGACCTGCATGACTGGGGCTGCATTCTGAACTAACATAATAAACGCATTCTGAATATAACATATTGACCAATGCCATAAATTTATGGGCTGATATGGGATATGCAAGAAATGAAGAGTGCATGCTCCATCTAAAGGCATTCAAAGATCATTTTTTATTTAAACATTGACATGACAAAATAAAGGCCTCAAGGGGCCCACGGCCACTCAGTTCATGAAATTTGAAATATAAAGGCCTAATAATTTAACACTAACCCTTAATTTTTTGTCCTCGTCTATTGAAGACAGAACATGTTTCTCTCTCACACTTTCCTGGTGTGCTTCTTCAAATCAGTGTAATGTACCAGCTAATAGCTCAGGCTTTGGAGTCACACTGCCTGGATTCAGATCCCAGCTCTGGCACTTGCTGTGTGAACTTAAACAATAGTAAAGTTCTGTCCATCTTTTTCATTACTAAAATGGAGAAAATAATAGCATGTGCTTCTAAGGATGGTGATAAGAATTAAATGACACGATCATTATACAGTACTTAGCAGAGTGCTTGGCAGATAACACAATAAATATAAGCTTTTATTTGTATTATCTCCAAATTTCAGGCACACAGCTTCAAGTAAGGAAATAATCTGCTGTCTGTAGGGGACGGGGGAGGGTTCTTTGCTTCCTATGGGTGTAAGTGTGCTTTATGTTCAGGGCCTCCTGCTGAGTAAACTAAAGAATAATTAGGGTTGCCCGACAGCCTTTGGACTGCTTGAGTTTTAAGCAGGGTTAAAATAACATCACAGCTAAGTTGTTTTAAGTAAAGGATTAGAGTCAATGACTAAGAGTCAAGGGCGAGATGAGAGGGGACTCTGGAAGAGTGGGCTGTGTGTTGACTTCCTGTCCCTGTGGACTCTGGAGCCTCACTCCACACAAGATGATAAAGAGAAGAGAGCAAGTAATAGCCACAGATGATAATCCCAACAGCCGTGGTAGGCCAGGCTGCCCTCCCAGCACTCCATTCACGTCCCCCAGCCTTCTCCAAAATGGATTACTCACCATTACAAGAGAACAGCCCACGTTTTTCTGCCTCCACATCTCTGCTCACGCGATTCCCTCTCTTTCGTGAAAAACCTACCAACCTGTCTCTGCCTGTCAAAACTCTATTCATTTCTCAGTCTAGCGTAAATACCTCCTCTTTCAAGATAACATCTTTAATTTTCCCTCTCAAATTAGTCTCCCTGACTTATCTGAACTCTTACTGAGCTTCATTCATTAGAAAAACATTTTTCAAGTACTTACTATGACCTTGGAGTTATCCCACATGCTAAGGGGACATGGTCTTGAACCTTTGGGAATAGTTTAATGGTCATAATAAATAGAATTTATTTGTACCTTCTCTCTTCCCCAACAAGATGTGCACTGGCTTAAAATAAGAGATATACACTGTGTAACAGAATAGGAAAAGAAAATTTAGGTCTAGAAGAGAGAAGAAATCAAATATACTAACCAGTAAATATATAGTTCAGCATCTAATGTAGCTCCTGGGCAATCAGGGTAAACAAAAAGAGGAACACATGATCTTTTATCACAATATTCTCTTATCAACAGAGAAGAAGATGCATACCAGTTCCTCAGGGTAAATAAAATTTATCCCTCACCCTAAAGTATCATCTACTTTCTCCCTTCCAATGTTACAGAGGTTTCAAATAATTATATTTCAATGTCAAAACTGCTAAAAAGAGGCATGTACAATATGCCAGAGGATACAAACTAGTTCACTAGATTTCAAACTCCTTAAATGTGAGTACTACATTATTAATAACAATAAAGACAATAATACTAGTATATTGAAGGGTAACTCACCAGAACACCATCCTAGATCTCTTTTTCAGACTTAAGCCTAAATAGTATGCAAGGATTTAAATGAATATGTCACAATACAAAAAAAATACACATCCCATGGAGATGAAACATAATGTTGAGTCAAATAATAAAAGTCTATTTATTTTTATATCTCCCTACAGTGGACATTACATTGCTACTAGTAAATAATTCCCTCCCACTTAAATTGAGTCTGATGTGAGTTTGGCTAAAGGAAAATAGCCCACACTCCCTGGTTGGAAGATGCTGCACTCAGGGAGCAGCCTGAGCCTAAAGATACAGTGTTGGGGATGTTGCCATCCACAGGTCTAATTTCTTTCAAGAGCTTATTTATTCCCACTCTTTCAACTACACACTTCTCTCTGGATCTCCCCCATCATGTCAACCTTAATCTAAAATCAAATTCATCACCTCCCTCCCCAAAACACAGATTTCTATCTTCCCTATATCTGTTAATGGCACCATTTTTCTCCCAGGCAATTGGGCTTGAAAATGTGAAGTCATCAGTCTCTCATTCCTTTCCCTTTACTCCAAAATTCAATCAGCAATCACACATCTCTTTTCATTTTATTTTTTGAGTCTCTCTCTCTTCTATTGCCAACTCTAATATTCAGGTCCATTTTACCCTGAGCCCATACTTATACAATAGCTTAGATTCACCTTTCTAAATACAACACTGTCACATTTCTGTTCAGAAATTTTCAGCGGGCCCTTTTTACTCACTAAAAGTAGGCTGCACTTCAGGGCCTGGAATCCGCCTAGTCCACAACGTAGTCTTAACCCAATAGCTTTATTCCCTATCGACATCTTATTTCCACCACTTTCATACTGTTCTACCCACTGTCGCTGTATTCACTTTCACTGTTCCTCACTGCCAAACCGCTCTCCTTAACTCTTCCCCAGTAACACAAATTCAATTCTTCAAGGCTTAGGTGCAGTCCCACCTCCCAAGCAAAGTTTCCTTAGACTTCTCTACACTTTGCTTAACTCATGAGCAAATTTATGAGTTGGTAACTCACACTTACTGTCATCCACCTGGCTAATTCAATAACTATTTGTATATAGCTCTGCATTATCATTAATTTTGTCTTAAGGGATTTTTCGCATTTCACACTTACGGTATATATGTGAGCTATATCTTGTCTTCCCAAGTAAAATGTAAGTTCCTTATACTTCTTTTTTTGCCCCACAGTGCTTAGCACCTAGTAGGCACTTAAATATATCATAGAATTTGAGAGGGGGAGCCCTGGAGGTCATCTTTTGCCAACTCCCACCCAGGATGGGAATCCCTTCAACATTCCTCAGAGCCAATCTTCCAGCTTTTATTGAACACTCAAGTGATACTTCTCAGCTACATCACAAGACAGTCTGTTCCACTGCTGAAGAGCACTGTCAATAGAAAAGTTTTCATCAATCTCCCAAATACAGCTGAATGAGTAAAAATGCAAAGGACCAAACAGTATGTTTAGTATGCTTCCCTATACGCATGTACATGCCCAGAACATCTCAGGAAGTGTATCCAAGAAACTGGGGTTGTCTCTGGACAGGAGATGTGGGTGCCTGGGAGACAGAGGTAGAAGAAGACCTAAATGTTCACTGTTAGACTCTTTCATATATTTAATAATTAACAAGTAAAATATGTTTTAAGTTCTTTCTTGTTATATACTTAGATCTTCCTCTGTGAAACTTTTATCTTGATCCTATTTCTGATCTTTGGAGCCACCCAGCATACTCAACTATATTGATTAATTGATTGACATTTTAATGAACTATTGCTAAGAATCATGTAAATACACACATTCAACTGAAGTTCATTAAAGTCCTAAAAAGTAACATATTCTCTGAAATGAGTAAAAATTGGCTCCAATATGTTTTAATATGTCTCAAGAATACTTTTTTTATATACACAATTTCCAAATCAGTAGTCTTAATTGTCTTAAATTTTTTACATAGCCATTCTCTTCTATTTTCATCTATATTAGCATAAGACACTTGTTGCCTAAGGCATTATAATGTTATCTTCTATATTACATGAGCAGCTTTGTGATGTTCTTGACACCTGCAGTGCCCTCTTATTACTTAAAAACCTAAGACACGTTTAGCAGTTTAAAGGATATATTAACAGTTATCAGAATTATGCATAATCCCCAATTTTGAGAACAGACTTGAGAAGATAGATCATTCCTAAATATTATGCAAAATTTATAGAATGAATAAAGATATTCTCTCACCATTATGAATAAGCATTTATCTCAGGAATCAAATAACCTATGTTCTAGTCCTGGCTCTTTAAGTATCTCTGGGCCTCCAATTCCTTCTCCATCAGTGACACAGGCATGGGTATTAGGCCACTCTTGAAACCCCTTCCCAATCTAGCTTTCTGTCTGTTTAGGACATCTTCACTCCAGCAGGTACTCAGATACTATAGCACACATAGTTAAGATTTATAACTACTCACCAAACAAAAGCATCTCTCTTCCTAGGGTATGGCAAGGCTTCCTTAATGTTGGAATCATTACTGGCTCCAGGCCTTCCCCTTGTTATTCACTAAAAATGAACAATTTGGACAGAGATGTTTCACAAGCCTCCTTGTATTTTCAGATGTGACTAATTTGAACTTTAAGACATTGACATCATCAAACTTGTCATCCCTAAACTGCCCTGAGTTTGTTGAGGTATAGTGAAGACTTCAAGCAATGATGACTACTATCACCAGATACAGTATGTATTGTAATTGGAAATTGGTTCTGAAAGTCCCATTAATAAAATTCAGCTCAATTAAATAAGCACTTCTTGAGCCTCTACTAGGCACAAGGCAATGTGCCGGGAGGTGGGGGAAACATTTTGCCCTTTTCCACCCAGCACAAAGAGAAGAAATACAAAAGGCCTCTTTTGAGTAAAAGGGCTGCTTGAGATTACACTGTGCTCATCAAGCATCTGTGTGCCCCTGTCAGTTCTATCATGAGTACTAGATTATAATCTTGCATCTGGAAAAATTTCCTGTAATTCATACCCTTTAGTTCTAGTTCTCAATAACGTCAGAACCAAGTGACTCATGAGACAAAAAAACTACTTTAGTCCAGGCTGGCGATGTGACTCTCTTAGAATGCATTCCCTATCTGCCCTTGGGACACCTGGAAATCTCGCTTTGCCCTCTTATTGTGTCTCAGTTTGTATAGAGAATCAGGATTTTCACATTCAAAGTTTCACCTGTTAGGCACCCCCGGGGGAGTGGGGAGGAATGAGAGAGGGGAGAGGTCATGTTCACTTTTTCAGATGCAGTAGTATTCTAGTCTCCTGGCCAAAAAAAAAAAAAAAGCTATCTTAAATCTCCTTTGTCATTTCTACTGTTCCTGGAGGGCAGAAAGCAATAGTGGAGAAAAATTCCTGCAAATACTTTCCCTTATCACCCTTTATAATTGGAAGAGGTCATAAGGCAATCAAGCATGTGCTTCTTCAGTTATTTCTTGTAACAACAGGTATTTACGAAGCCCCTACATCTATGTTGGGATCTGAAGAATCCAAAAACGGTGAAGACACTGCTCTCTGGAGCCTCATGATTTAATGGAGAAGTGGGGTTTACTTAAAAACCCAATTGAGAACAGCTAAGTGCCAAATCACCTGAAACTGACAATAAAAGAAGGAATCAACTACACAATCTTGGACCTGTAGGAAACCTAGGAGGGATCCAACCCAATGTCTTCCAATAAGCAGAAATCTTCCAACATCCTTGTTAGGGTCATTAAGCTTCTGATTCAACACAGAACTCACATTTCACAAGCACTCCATTTAATCTTTTGAAGCCTCTTATTGCTAAAATGTATCCTATGTTGAACCAAAACTCTCACCTATTTATTATGCTATACAGAATGATTTTCAAAATAATTTTTTATGCAGTGCAATGTGTCCATAAAAGAAATATTGGGCACAAGCCCAACATATAAAGCAGTTAAAAGTGGAAGTCCTCTGTTGGCAGCTGCAGGGGGCTCTCAGGGTGTCCCCTAGTGCCCCCTTTTCCTCCACCCCGCTGCAGCCTTAGGCACACCACAGAATGCCTGAAGCTGTGCAAAGGAAAATTGGAAAACCACTGCTTTAAAAGTAACTAGAGTAAATCTAATTCCAGCTGTACATGTCAGCTCTTAAAGACAGCTATCTTCTCTCTAAATCTTGGATTAAACTTGCCCCTTTTAAATTGTCCATTCTCTTTATGTCATTTTTCCCCATATCTCCCCCATTCTGATCACTTTCCTCCTAAAAATGTAGAAACCATCTCTAAACACAATTATTTACAAACTGTGATCAGCTAAGGAGACTGTCTCTCTTACTCTCTGGACAGCAATAGAAGTCGAAGAGGGCTTAGTGAATGAAGAAGGACCTGAACTGGACCTTGAGAAACACAGGATTTAGATAGGTAGAGAGAAAAGAAGATAAAATTCCAAGCTGGGAAGCCAGCATGAACAAAGACACAGAAATTAAAATGAGCGCCTCCTAACACACTTTGAACACTTCTCTCCCAGACCCTTACTTATTCTTTTCCACTCAGCCAGCTGCTCACTCTCTTATATTTCTTAGAAGAAAATTAAGCCAGATCTTATCTCCATAAATACAGAGTTCTATTGTGTTGATACCAAATGAGGGACATGATCTGATCAGTACTAAAATTAGATTATTTCAATATTATAATTATTGCCACAGGGGAAAAAAGTACTTGATGAAGATGTTTGATAAGTCTGTGAAAAAAAACTGTCATCTTTCAATGAGTCAACATCTTGACAAGAAGATTCATAAAGGTTATAACACTACTGAGGAGCATCCCTGGGGATTCTCAAATCTAAGCATACCCAAAGGACACCTTGCTTCTAAAAAATTATCTTTTGTTTATCATTTATCAAACCACAGGTAATATCTGCCCCAAATGATTCCTGACTGTAAAAACGACAGCATTTTCATATATATATGAATGCTAATCCACCAAGGCAAAACAGCCTTTAAAAACAAATATTAAAAGACATTTTGGGGATAAATAGGTTCATCAAAGTCCATCTTCTTACATTGCTTAATTTTCCCACTTACAGATAAGAATTCAAGCACATCAGTGTTTCACATAATTATTCAAGAAGGAAGATCTTAAAGACCGGGTATTTCTATATATCTTTTTCCCATAAAATGTATTTGTTAATGATTATATGAATATTTCCTATTTTACATTACAGGAGTGGGATTTTCAGACACACAGCACTCACAAACCTGGGAAACTGATCTTGTTCTAAATGTTAATATGTTATCAATCTAAGAATTTTAAGGCATTGAGAAAAAAACTTATCTTACTAGTGTTCAGGGTAATTGATTCAGACATTTTATTTCCATTATTTTCTTTTTCCCTTCATCTCAAAAGGAGATAATCTGAATTGCTCTAATCTGAAAAACAACAATAAGTGTAGCAAATACTTGACAATGAAGATGGAAAGCTTCTAAAAATCTGTTACCTTAGTAACAGCAAGAATGTGGAAGAATAAGAATACACTGTCAGGACATCATTTCAGATTCCACAGATTTGAGGCCTAAATACAGTCAGCTTTCATTAGCTTTTTGTTTTTCCCAGCAGGTCCTTGGACTTTGAAACAAAACCTGAATGACAGCTATGAGCAATTCCAGCCTGGCTCCTGATTAGCTATGCCAAACAAAACAACTCTCTGCAGTGTAAACTTCCCAGGCATCTGCAGCCAAGCCTCTGCAGAGACGATAATTCCTCAGTGAGATTTGAAGGAGAGTCAGAGGTTGGGGGGTAAAGGGTGAACAGGAGGGGGGAGGGGGAGAAAAGAATAAGACCTTCCCCTCTACTCGAACTAGTTCCCTGAACTAGTCTCTGATTAAAGTGAGGAAGAAAATTAAGTAGAACTTGTCCTGGTGCTGTTGCGTTTGCAGCTCTTTAACTCTGCCTGTTCTATGATTTAACTAACCAGTTCTCGAAATCTGAATATTCTATTCCAATTCACATCCATAAAACGTCCTCGTATTCCAAACCACCCACACATTTAAACCAAACAAGTAATTCCAAAACCTTATTATCATCAAATAGAGCAAGCAGTTGATTAAAGAGACCTAAAAGAGAAGGGGAGCAACATATATGAATAGCCAGTGCCCCATATGGATGCAAACTAAGATCTTGTGCCATTTGTTGTCATTCAGTTTCTCTGCACGCAGACCTAAAATTAATTACATCAAATGACAGTGCCCTATGCTGTGTGGTCCCATCTGCTACATAATTAGATCCCGGTGGAACTGACTATTAAGAAGCTTTTTTCTTATGATCAGTCTCCTTGATTCTACATAAAGAACATTCCCTTATCTACACAAAAGAACTAGAGAATAGATCTCAAAGCAGACCGTTTTGATCAGATGCTTGATTTTAAAGTTATAAGTGTTTTCAAAAAAAGGTGTCCGGAGAAAATTCTGTATCAGAGTGTTAGAGGGCAATTCAGCAGTAAAGAGAGGAGTTAAACTAAAAGGTTGACAACCTCTGCCAACAATCCTAAAACTTCAGGAGTAACAATGATTATTTTTATATTTCTTGGCCAAAGAGCAAGATGGTAGCATTGAAATATGCTCTTGTGTTCTGGAAAAGTGACACTTAGCCACATTCTGATCTCTACTGTTTCTGAGATAACCTGCAAAAATTGATGGTTGGCTTACTTAGAACGCTGGGCAACAAAGGTCCTTGCTTTGAGTCAACAACCATTTTTTTTTTTTTAACAGTCTCATGACGATTATGTAGCATTTAAAGTAAGGAAAATAGCTCTAACACCCTAAGATGTAATTTGCAGATATATGGCAACAGATGTCACAGAAAACTTATCATTTACATAACCACACCATAAAAGCCTGGCTTAGATTTAGGACAACACTAAATTTAAGTCTTCAAAAGTTCAAGTGAAAAACTCATGTTCAGACAAAGAGAAGAGTGTACGTAAAGATTCATCAAAAATCACAATAAGGGAGATATTAATTTTGGAAACTAAGAACAAGGAAAATTCCAATGTTTGAGACAGGTAATACCAAACCAGAAAGCCACATTCCCAATTATTTTATTTGACCTGTTTGCAATCTCAGCACTCTATTAAACCATAGAAAAGAACCTAAGAATATTTTTATAACAGATGAAGACAGGATAGTGATATCAGTACAACAGAAAACCCCTCAATGTGAGTCAGTGCTTGAAATCCCAAACCAAACCTGCTGATTCAGCACAAAGTCATCAACAGACTTCTTATCTGTAAAAGGAACAATCCATTGTCTGGCTGAAACAAAGGGCGTGCACAGGAAATCAGCCAAATCTAGGCCAGATGGTCACTGATTCAAGTTTCATTCTCCCCATCCCCCCCATCCTCCCTCGCACTGCAAAAATAGATTCACACAGCATTTTCAGTTACCAGGTAACCCTGACTGTAGGCATAAACCTTTTACAATTACCTACATACCACCACCCACCTCAACACCATCTAATTTACTAAAACAGAACGTCCTTATAAAAAAAATGAGGAAGTTGCTATGCAGCAGTTACTGAAAGAAAAACACCTCTGAAAACCCAATGTCAGTATGGAGTTTTACCAGGTGGAATGACTAAAAATATTCATACCAATTTGTTCTCATCTTTTGTTTTTTCTCAAACCACAACACAAAATAGAAAGAACCCAGAGAAAACTGATTTATCACACTCATTTTCTACAGGTTGACCAGTGGGCCATCACCTTGCAAGAGTCTTGTGGTTTGTAACCCAGAAACACATTTTGCCAATGACAAGCTACCAACGAAAGTAATCACTGATTTTGATTATAAACCAATGTGTCTGACCTTGTATCCGAGAATTTGTAAATTATGATACTGCTGTATATACACATTTCACACTCCTACTGGGTACTGTAAAACTCAGTTTTAAATTCTAAACAGCAACTATTAATTAAAGCAAAATATGCAGAATTATGTCTTAAAATCTGCAAGCACTCTATGAAAACATACATATTAAAGAATGACATAAATAAAAACTCAGGATCTCTTAATAAAAATATTCAGAAAACACCCCTTTACTTCTCCTAACTGTATGAAAGAAAGATATTTAGGTTAAACAAAGGTCTTTTCTCTGATGAGAACTTTTGACTTTATAGCAGTTGCTGGGAAATATTTACAATTATGTGACCTAAGTAAATTTTATCAACCAACAAATAGCAATTCCTTTAGTAAACTTTATAATCCTTTTTATAATTACTTTGAAAATGTCAACACAGGAGTACATTTTATTGGCATGCTACAGTTCCACTTTTCCAAAATTTACATATAGAAAGGTTAGGGTAGATCAAAGAGCTTTTGTCTGTTTGTTTTTTTTACACAAGATAATCACAGGCTGGCAATGCAATGGTTAAAGACAAAAATGACTTCAAAATATGCAATCAACAGCAACTCACACAAATGGCCTGTTTTATTGTAGGGAAGCAGAAAAAGCTGCTAAAGTCAACACAAGGTAAGCTTCCTTAAAAGAACATTCACGGTGGCTTACACAGTGCCAGCAACTGAGTATAAAATGAAGGCAAATTACAGAGCTTCAAATCTTGACCATCTGTCTTAAAGGGAATAGTGATAAGTGAAAACTTTTTCAAAAACTTGTCCTCAGAAATTGTTCCTGGAAGTTGATTTATAATGACAATATCAGACTGAGTTTTAAGCAGTGGTTAAAAATATACTCTAAATATATACACAGTATATAGATATGTGCATGTGTGAGATACATATGTCAGTGTGCTTCCGCTAACTTCAAAAGTTTTTTTAACATCTCAGATTTAACTGAAATGTACTTCTACAACCTGACCTCTTTTTAAAACACTACTGTTTTCCTTTACATAGTACTACAAAATAATACTCAGCATCATACTGGAAATTGTTGAAATGTTGGTATATGTGCTTTTACAGCACATAATTAATTTTCTTTTAATATAAATACACAATCTTAGAAAAATTGCTAATGAGAGAAAATTGATAATCCATTAAGAACCTTTTAAAAAGGGAGCTGTGTATTGGCTGCTTAAGTTTTTTTCTTTAGTGTAAAATAAGGATTTTAGTATTCATGAAAAAAGAAGAAAATGATTATTCAAAGTAAAATCTGCTACCTTCTGAGCTCATCTTTAGAGTCTCTAAGATAAATTTACATTTAAATGAAATACACACAAAGGCAGCTGGACTATCATAACCATCCCACAAACATTAGTGTTTTCAGAGATGTAAGTCTCTAATTCTTAGGAGAGAGAAAATTGTGACTACATAATTATTTTTATCGGTCGGTTTTATTTATACATCATTGCAATAGGATTTATATGCTAATGCTTTAACTTAATATAAGAACTAAGGGAAAAGTATCTCTAAAGAGATCAAAATAGAATTCTACTAATAAAAGTCAACTTAGAATAGATTTCTCATGCTCATAAGTTTCTGGAAAACCAGATTTTAAATAAGATACAAACAAAAAGGATATCAACAATAATAAGTGACAACATGAATGTAAGGGGTTACAATTTAGCAGACTAAATTATGATCTTGTTCTTTAATAAGCTCTAATATAAAGGAGTAAGAGAGTTTAAAGCTAAAATATTATTGCATAAGTAGTGAGTTCTAGCTATCCTTTAAGTTTTTTCTTTTTCTTTCACTAACATGTATCTTCCTTTCTCTGGTGATCCACAAATCAGGTAGAAAATTTAATTCCATTCAATTCAAAGAAAATTTGTAAAAAGACAACATATTTATGATCAATATGGAAATGATTAGTCTTACTATTTTTTACTACCATGCATAATGAGAAACATATATCAAGGGCCAAATTAGAGTATGCATAATTTTCACTGATGAAAAATTGATGAGAATCCAAATTGCTAAAGAGTGAATTGTATTTATGAGAAATTGCTTAACGATTTATGCTTTAAATGTTTATTATTTCCAACATAATCTATGTGCACTAGTAAAATAGTAAGGTATTAAGTAATCTCATATGACTGTAAATGTACTTTAAATATAGACTGAAGGTCAAAATAAGTTTTCATTCATTTTCTCTCTAAATAATTTCTCATATCTTAAATTTACCAAAGAACATCTCAAAAGGAGCTTATTTACTAAAATTAGCTTCTACTCTATAAGACAAAAAAAAGATATGAATTGAATAGTGATCAAATTCATATGCCCCTCTCAAAATACACATGCCACAGTTTCGATGTTATTTATAGATAGCTTAATGTCCATGAAGTGTCACTAACAAACTCAAGGCTCATACCGTGATTTCCTTAACATCACCAGCACTGTTTCAAATTTTACATTCAATGATTCATGAACAAAGTCATAAACGACTTCTAGTTTAAAAAATGAAATGGACATTAAATCTCCATTAGATAACAGTTCAAGTAAATTCTTTTATAATTTTGGTATTTAGTAACAGAACAAATGATACCCTTACATACCATGTTACATAAATCTTTTACTATGTTAGTAACAATTTGAAGAACATGGTTTAAATAAAACTAGATCTGAATTTACAAAACCACAAGCCACATAACTGTGTTTTAACTAGACCATAAGCTTCCCCAAGGTCACGGATAGTTCTTTATTTTCCTTTCTCCTTCTCCACAGCACCACTCCAATTATAGGTACTTGATAAGAACTTACTAAGTTGTTACTGTTAATTTCCTGCCCAATGGAGAATTCTATTATCCCCACTGGATAGAAACTTCTTGCCCAGTAGGAAAACTATGAAGAGAACAATTATTTTTAAGGAAGTGACAAATGTATTTGATGCATTTTATCCAAATGAAAACTGAGAGGATGCTTGATATTATAATTGCTGTTGCCAATTATTACTTCAAAGCCTTAAAAAAAAAGTCAGTACAGGTTAAACACAAACTTTACTCTAAGATAGAATTATGGTGTCTGTTTGCAATGTGTGAACTTTAGCTTCCCAAGGGTAAACACCATACAGATGTCTGGTAACCTCCCACTTAACAGGATCTAAAGTAAGCCCACACTGTTTTGGTTTTGGAAGTCTCGTCAATTTAAAATCGAATAAGCAAAATGAATTGTAACATTTATACAAGATATTTGTCACATTTTTCAGAACACTTTTTCCAGACTATCAATTCCATGGTTTTATTCCACTATGCAGTATTATCCTGAAAATATATGGCTTTCAATTATTTTTTATTAACTAGGATATTTACTGGCAAATTTAAAGCCCGTATCACCTACATTATGTAAGTAAATTGGTAAGTAAGTAAATTTGATGATAAACTGAACATGCACGAAGGATTACAAATGCATCATCATTTTGTAAAACTCAAAAAGAAGAGAAAATGACATGTATTTCCTTTCATCTCTGCCACAGAATTGTTCCGGATTTATTTTTCTTTGTTAGCATCCTTTATGCAAAAGATAACGCTACTGACCTAGCTTCCGAAAGGCCTGGGCCTCATCTTGGTATTTCTAGTGGAGGTGATAAGCTTATGTTGTTCCATCTACCCTCCCTTTTCCCAGCTCCTTTGGAGTCAGAGGCTTAGATCTGACAGAAGTTTGGCTCAGGTTAAGGATGGGTTCCACAACCATGGAATAAAGCTAACAGGACCATATAGGGGTCATTCATTCATTCATCCACAAATAATTATTGAGGGGCAACTACATGCTTTTTCTAGGTGTGGAGATAGAGTTGTGAGCAAGAGAGACAAAGCACTTCCAGTCATGGAGCTTTCATTCAAGTCTGGGGAGTAAACCTAAGACTTAATCCCCACTACATTCCTTACCAATCAAGATATAGTCTCCGTACAGTCTGTTTCCCAAAAATAAGGTACCAAATGGCCCCCTGGTGGTCTGAAAGAGTTAATATGCCCCTTAGCACCTATCTACACCACCTTCAGCAAGAGCAGCAACATTTGCCTCAAATTACCTTTCTGGATAATAAAAAACATAAGATAAATTCCTGACATCCAGATCTTACAATCTATTTGAGTCACAAGACATGTACCCAAGAGTATGACAGAGGAAAGAACAAAGGCTTTGAAAGCAGACAGCCCTAGGTTTGAATTCTGACTTTTCCACTTATTACCTATGGCTCTGAAATTTACTTAAAACTTTCTGAGCCTTAGTTTTTTTAGTTTTAAAAATGAGAATCATGATGCCTACTTACAAGCCTGTTGTGAGGATTAGAAATGATGTGTACAATGCCTGTAGTACTGTACATTAATTTTTATTAAGTGATTGGATTAAATTATTAATTCCTGCTATAAATTAAATTATTAAATAGCAGGAAAGGACTAGGCAGAGAAGCATATATGAGTCAGGACTAAGCAGAGAAGCATATATGAGTCATAAAGGCCTTTATGGTTGTTCTTTATTAAAGGCTATGTTTTGTGCAGACACACATTCTCTGACATATAAACACACTCTCTGAAATTCCAGATATGCAACTATGCCATGTATTACACTGCTCCATCACAGTTGCTGCTCTGGAGGCAGAAGTTGAGATAAGGCATACCACTGACTCAGGATTCTTTATGATGGCAAAAAACCTCAAACATTTAGAATATCTGAAATACCATAACCCAGACACTACACTTCCAGACTCCAATAGAGCTTCAGTAGATTGTACAGACAGTCCGTTTAATACCTACTAATATCAAACAACTCCTATACATCTTTTGACCAAGAATACTATGCAAATATCATACTAGTATTAGCTTGTTCCATTTATATGAATAAGGAGGAGAAAGGTGATTTTTACATGGTCTAACTTTTCTAGAAAACGAAGAACTTGGTAATATTAGTTGGGAGGCAAAATATTTAACTAATTGCTGCTCTCTGATAAAGTCTGAGGCCTGTCATTCAGCAAGTCTGACGAGGAAAAAGAACCAACTTTTCCTGGAGGTCTATTTGTACCGGCTACATACTTGGTGCATTGATCCATTATCTCAAAAATGTGACTGTTTTGGAATCAAACGATGAATCAACTGTCTTAGAGTCAAAAATATACCAAGAGTCTCAGAGGAAAGAGTTATCTGTTCAATTGAGATTTTATTTTTTAAATAATATATTAGATTGATTTTGTATTATAAGGTAATGAGCCTGCCAGAGAATGAAGTTATCGTCACATCAACCCATGAAATGATACAATCTGTGAAATTATGCATAAGAGAATGTAAAAGAAACATTCCTTACACTAGTCCTAAGTGAGATGCTGCTGCTCATAGCTACTATTACTAGCAATATTACCATTACTCGAATTAATAATATTATTAATCTACCATGGCCCCTTCACTGTGCTCCAACTTGTGAAGATACAGGTCTACCCATTTTCTATTATGCCAAGACCTTAACCTCCTGCTCCAACAATTCTCAGGTGATTATTAAATCACCAAAGTAGACTAGAACAGCTACCTGGGATTCTCTATTTATTAGACGAACCCTGACTCATGTGGAGAGTTCAGTTCCAAGAGGTTTCTCTATCAGCTATGGCTCCAGAGCTTTGATTAGTTTATGTTTCACAAGAGAATCAAGAGATCAGAGCATTTAAAAAATAACCATTTAAAAAAAAGTGCTGCAAATCTAAACCTTATAGGGAAGATCTTCATATAATATTTGTTAGAACTCAAACCAAAATTTTCAGGTTTATTTCCAACAAATGAAACTGAGGAAAAGTATTGTGGAAATAACCTTACCATCATCCATCTCCATCTCCAATATTACAGACAGTAGCATGATTTTTCAAAGAATTGCCAACCAAATACAGACTGTAGATTGTCAGTTCTGTAGAATGTAACTAATCAGTCAATACTTTATATTTACTATGTACCCAACACTGTCCTAGGCATTTTAGAACATACAGATATAAAACGCCATAGTACCTCCTCTCGAGGGGCTTACATGCCCATATTCAGAAAAAATGCTTTTTGAAGTAATTAGCAAATACATACGTCTATAATGAAAATCTAAAACTGTGATATATAAACTATGAATGCTATAGAAGTTTAGAGTAAGAGAAAATTAATGAAAACTCCAGGATTTAGTATATTTCAGTAAAGGAAATAAACTAAACTAGACCTCAAAGCAGTGGTTCTTCAACTTTACTGGGCACGAAAGTGGCCTGGGGCCTACTCCTAGGACTCAGAATCTGCATTTAAACAGCATCTCCAGTTGATTCTGATAAAAGTGGCCCATAGTTTGGCTAACTCTCTGTTAAATAATAGATATGATTTGAAAGAATCTCTAGAGTAGTGCTGTCCAACAGAACTTTCTGCAATGGTGGAAATATTCTATACCTGTGCTGTCCAATATAGTAGCCATTAGCCATATGTGGCCATTAAGCTCTTGAAATGCAATTAGTGTGCCCAAGGAACTGAATTTTTTATTTTATTTAACTTTAATTAATTTTATTTTAAATAGCCACAGCCAGCTCTAAAGAATAAGAGACTGCTAAGAGAAACATGAGCCAAGCCACAGGTAGGAATGCACATAAGCAGGATACATAGGCAGGAGAGAAAATGGATTGGCCTGTCCAGGACAGAGGTTTTGTATTAGATTCCCATAAGGTCAGATTATGAAGGGCCTTGAAGGGAACTGAGGAAACTGGATTTTGTGGCACACATTGCTAGTTGTCTAATTGAGCCTTTTCCTGATCTTCTTCAATATTAACAACCCTAGAGCTTTTGCACTCAGAGAGTGGACCTTTCCCCCGGATCTGGGGTAAACCTTGATTATTCTCTACCTATCATGGTATTTCCATTTTCCTTGTCAATGACTGGTTTACACATGAGCATGTGGTAAATTCTGGTCAATAGGATTTGGAACATCTATGTACGTGGGTCAACTCTTTAAAAAGTGTTTAGCCTGAAGAAAAAGAAGCTTTTCCTGACTCCAGTCAAAGCCATGTGAGGCTTGAGTATGCTGCTGATACCTTGGGATAATGAAGAGACAAGATTGAAGACAAACACCAACAAGCTGAGGATGGCAGAGAATGACCAGAAGAAGTTGGGTCCTTGATGACACCATCAAGCACCTGAATTAACCCAGGAATTGCCCTCCCCCTCTTCCCCTCAAACATTTTGGGTATATGATGAATTCGTTACTATTTAACATCTTTAACTTTTTGTTGTGTTCCATGCAGCTGACAGCATTAGACCAGGATACTAATGTTTAGGGTGACACCCTCTGAGAAACTCTGAGGTAGGCAATTGGTAGCCATTGAAGGCATTTGATCAAGGATGGAGGCTGATATGAAACAATGTTCAAGGCTTAAAAACAACATGCATGAAAAACAGGTCAGAAGAAAGGAAAGGTAGAGTCAAACAGACCAGCTTATAGGCCTGAAAACCAAAGTCACGAAAACATTTTGGAAACATCAGAAAAATATTATTAGTATGTAAAGTCATTAATGCACATAAATTAGTACTTAAAGCAAAATTAAGGAAACAGTTTATTTTGTAAAGGTAGTAGGATTGTAAGTGATGTTTCTTTTCTGATTTTTTATATTGTTCTCATGTTGTTATTTCTACTTAAAATTGAAACAAATTAAAGAAAGTATAATTTCTCTAAATGTATATTCAATATTTTTTTGAAAATGGAAAAATTCTTGAAATATGATTTCTCTGTATTAGTGTAATTAAAGATATGAGAAGACACTGAGGAACAATATGGTAAACCAGCAAGAATACAGGACGAGCTGGGTGACCTTGGGAAGTCAAGCAAACCCTGTGGCATTGTTTTCCTCTCAGGGTGGATTGATCTACGACTCTAAAATTCAACAGCTTCTGTTTTCAAAGAAAATCCTTTTGAATTAAAAAAGTTATATAACTGATATCAAAATTTAATTTTCTAACCTCTGTTCTCACCCTGTGTCATATTAGCCAAGTCTGAAAGAGAATAAAAGTCAATCTCCCTCAAACTCTCTGAGCAAACCGGAAACTCTGGGAAATGTTTTATAGCTTTAATATAAGTTTTTAAAAAAGTTTCTGCATAGATTTTCAGTGAATAAACAAACTAGTTCTGGAAATTTTAATGTGGATTGAAGTTCTATATTAATATCAAATAGGTGTCAAGTGATAGCTTGTTATTATTTTTAACTTGCATTTCCAAACAACAAATAAAGCCAAGCATTTTTCATATTTATTGGCCATTTGGGATTGTGCTTCTGTGACTAACCTAGTTATATCATTTGCAAAATATTTAAAAATTATGTTTTATGAAATATTTTTATTATCATTTTGTTGAGTTCCCTATATATCAGAGGGGGTTATCTTTTATCTGCATATGTAGAGATGTTTTTCCAATCTATCAATCATCTATGGTATTTGTTTATGGTTCTTTTTTCTTCACAAAAAATGTTTTTAAATTATGCAACCAGATATGTCTGTCTTTTAATATAGCTCTGGTTTCTTGTTTAGTTAAAATAAATGTCCTTCAATAGAGTAACGGTTGTTGAACTGTGGAATATGTATACTGCAGAATATTATGTAGTCATTAAAATGAATAAATAAGAGTTATACCAGTTGTCTTAGAGGTATATCCTTTGTGTTTTATTAAGTACTAAATGAAAAAAGAACGATGATTTTATATATATATATATATATATATATATATAGATAGCATATATAAGATGCTAAAAATATACAATATATATAAGGTTACAGGATCATGGAAAAAGTTCTAACAAAATAAGTAGCTGATTGGCCACATTGTTAGGGTGAAAGGGAGGATAAAGAAGGAATTTAGCTTCTCCGAACTTTTTTAAAAGACATGACTATAGTTTTTTAAAAACATAATATGATCTTATTATGTAAAATTATTTGTGTTGGTGAGTATATGTAAACATGCATAGAGATACATAAAAGAATGACCACCAAAATGTTAATGGTGTTTACCTTAGTATGGTTAGATTTCAAGAAGAAGGGAAGAGGAAAAAGAAAAGAAACAAGAGGTTAAAATGAGACAGAGAGAGAAAAAGAAAAAACAAAACATAATTTAAAAAAAATCAAATCAGGGGCTGGCCCCGTGGCCGAGTGGTTAAGTTTGCGCGCTCCACTGCAGGCGGCCCAGTGTTTCATTGGTTCGAATCCTGGGCGCGGACATGGCACTGCTCATCAAACCACGCTGAGGCAGCGTCCCACATGCCACAGCTAGAAGGACCCATAACGAAGAATGTACAACTATGTACTGGGGGGCTTTGGGGAGAAAAAGGAAAAAAATAAAATCTTAAAAAAAAAAATCAAATCAATTTAAATTCACCCTTTCCAGAAAACCAGAGGGGGAGACAGGACCCTCAAGTGAAAAGGTTCCCCCATCCTCTGATGTGGGTAAGAACTACTGTAACAGTCTTACAGTTCCCTGAATACTCCAACAGAAATATATACATAAACTTACTTGAAGTAGTGTCGATTTAATCAGTTTTAAAGTGCAGGAAATAAATGTGACATTATAGTAATTACATGTTGTCTTCACACTGTGACCTCCACAGGCAGTGGTGACAATTTTAGGCACACCTGCTCTATAAGAGCCAAGTTTATAGAATGGTAAATGTGAGGAGTGGTTCTAAGACTTTTGTGTCCATAAAAACCACCTAGGAAGATTGTTAAAATGCACATTCCAGGGTCCCACCCCAGAAACTCCTATTCAGCAGGTCAAGAGAGCAATAATCCGCATTTAACAAGCACCCCAGGCGAAGAAGGCAGGTGTTGACAGATCACACTGAAAAACAGTGAATTTAAGGAGGTCTGATCTCTTTACAAACTGCTTAACCAAGAATTCAAGGAGTGTGGCACACTAGAGAGAACAAAGAATTCTGAAGTCGAAAGATCTAGATTACCTCTCTGACCTAATCCCCTACTCACTCCCTCACCTGCCTCTCCCCTCAGCACACCGGCCTCGGTTGTCCCTCTCACAACAGCCAAGAAAGCTCTGACTCTCAACTGCCAATGGAGCAGACTCTCACGGCCCTCAGGTCCTCACTCAGGTGTCACTTCTCAGTGACACCTTGTAGAGAATCGCAACTCCCTTCTCACTTTCTAATTCCCCTTTCTGCTTCATTTTCCTCTCTAGCACTTCTCACTCTCTAAAATACATACTTTATTCATTCTCCTTTGCTTACTGTTTGATTCCCATAAGGACAGGGATATTTGTTAGTTTTCTTCGCTGCGGCCTCCAAAGCACCTGGAAGGAACAGTGCCTGGACAGAGTTCAAGGAAATTTCATTCGGCTTGAGAGATTCAGTGATAGGAGGCAGATACAGCCAGTAAGTGGAGAGCTTGTTAACACAGATTCCTGTGCCCTGCCAGAGATTCTGATTCAGTAGGCTTGGAGGGGGCCCGAGATTCTGAATTTCTATCAGGAACTCAGGTGATACTGATGCAGCTTGGAGAGTTGTCATGTGCCTCTGCTCATTTTGTAGAGAAAGTCAACCCATTCTACTATGTGAGCAGAGCTGCAGACTAAAAAGGGAAAGCTTCGTTATACTCGTGTGCATTTGTCGGAAAAGTTGTTCCTATGTACCTCTATTCTCAATGTGCCTAAACTTTCTACCCAAATAAATAAATGATTCTACAATAAGTATATTTTCAAGCAATATATCATGAATATTTACCGCAACCTAATTTTTAATTAAAACATGACTTGTTTCCAATTTTTTACTCTTATATACAATGTTTCAGGTGATTTTTAAAATATACTTTTCTGCATTAGTGTGATTATTTCTTTCTAACAAATTCCTAGAAGTGTAACTTCTGAGTCAAAGAGTTTAGACCAGCACTGTCCAATAGAACTTTCTCCAATGATAGAAATGTTCTATATCTTCACAGTCCAATACGATAGCCATCGGCCACATGCAGCTATTGAGCACTTGAAATGTGACTAGTGTAACTGAGAAACTGAATCTTTAGTTGTATATAATTTTAATTAATTTAAATTTAATAGCCACATGTGGCAAGGGAGTACTATATTGGGCAGGGCAGGTATAGACATTTAAAGTCTTGATACATGATGCCAAATTGTTCTCCAGAAAAGCTGTAATTATTTGCCTTCTCTCTTAGTGTATAACAATAACTATTTCTTTAGCCCATTGTCAACACTAGATATTATCGATCTATTGAATCTTTACAATCTGAAAGTTGAAAAACATCTGTGTGGTTTTCACATGCATTTCTTTATTAATAGTGTTGAACAGGGTTGTTTCTTCTGTCATCATACTCATTCAAATGCCAATATTTTCACCCTTGTTAATTAACTGAGAGGTTGGAAATTACCTGGCTTCCAGAGTTGTTTTGTTGGGTCCATATGTTTTCTCTAAAAATTATTGCCAACATTTAAATTCATATAAAACATGAATTTCCAGCTCCACTTTAAAAATCAAATGATCTGGTAACAGTGACCCACACTGCCACAGGACAAAAATCAGTGAAGCCTTAGAAATTCTGCCACTTCAGACTTTCTTGTCCACCAGAACCCACTATCCCCTATTATTTTACAAGTGTCCTGCTTCTCTCACTCAGATTACCTGCTTGGCCCCTACAGGTACTTGAGTTTACAATTCCAGCTCTCAATTAAATTTTGAGAGCTTAAAAGGCAAGCAGCAGCTAATAATAATAGTAAACTTTCATTTCACACTTAGCATGCAACAGTTATGATACTTCTGGATTATTTTATAACAAATATTTAACTAGTAGAAGACCACTTTTCTAGTGGTTGTTGACATTTCCTACTCCCCAGAGCAGTGGTTCAGTATCAGAAGGGTTGGCAAAATGCAGATTGGTAGGCTCCACTCCCAGAGTTTCTGATTGAATAGGTTGGGTTGGGCCCCAACAATTTTCATCTAACCCCAAGCTCGAAGTGCAGCTCTACAGTGAGATGAGGTTTTCTCAAAGGTATGGACACTCCTAGAAGTGTAGTGATAATGTGTAGTTTTGATAACACAATATGAATTTTTACACTTTTTTCCAAAACATATCCACATTTATTATTTTATTTTATCTTCACAACAATCCTGTGCAGAAGGTTGATAATTAAACAGTAATTGTCAATCACATTTTACAGAAGAAAAGTAAGGCATTAAGCATCTCTCCATAAACAAACACACAAGAAGAGCCAGAACAAGCAGGTTTCCTAACTCCTAACCTGGGTAATATAGGCAAACACAGCAATCCAGGACACAACTGGAGCTTGCTTCTCCAGACTGGTACCAAAAACCAGAACCATGCCCAGGAACAGAAAAGACCTATACAAGATACGGCTCACAGCAACCAAACATTTATCAAGTGCTGATCATGTGTTAACCTATGCTAATCATGCCTGTAGTCTCGACTGTTGGGACTGTTGAAGACACTCATAGAGCATAGAGAAAAATTAAAAATAAAATCTGAAAACACAACCTTGCACAGACAGTGAATTCTCTATTTTATAGACATGACAAAAGCAAAGACCCTGAAGGGGTGGGTGGTAGAGGTAAAGACAGAGTTGGGTAGAAGAGAGGAGTCGCTGTGGGAGCTTCACATCTGGACTTGGAGGAGCCACTATCACCAGTCAGTCAAGAATGGGAGGGAAGGAAGAGTACACAATAGGGAGCCCTCCTGGGGCTCAACAGCACAAAGAGCTGCTGTTATCCACACTGGGTGTGTGTTTGCCAGAAATATCAGGGCTGCTGGAACTCCAGAACTTACAAGGGCATGCTTTTGTGTCATCTAAATTACCTTGACTACATAAGAACTCAAGTCAGAGGGCATAACTTCATTATCCATTTGTAGCCGAAAGATAACATGATCAGGGATCATGAAACTTTCTCTGATTTTTTCCTCCAAGTTTTGATAAGCTTTCCTAGTAAAAATCCACCAAATTGTGATCATAATGACGTTAATTATAAATCGGCCCTTCAAGTGGAAAAAAGAAAGGACTGCATTTTCAGTTAAGTAGAATTGACAGATATGACTAACTTTAACAACTACTTTTCTAAGATTTAAAATAATAATAACTAATAAAAACTACCACAGGCTGAGAATACAAGAAAACTACAATTAATTTGAAAGAGCCTAGAGGAAAATTTGATTCAGTCCTCATTAGTGTTGTAACTGACCTGCCCTAAATGCCCATCTTTTAGTCTAGTTCAATATGACTGAAGCAATGCAACTTCCACCACTATGTAGAAAATTGTAGCAACAGGACTGAAAAAACTCTCTCTCACTTTATATAAGACCAAAGAAATATAAATCAAAACAAAGAGATACAATTTTACACTGATCAAATTAGTCACAAGAATATAAATGTTTAAAAATAACATAAGCACACATATAGATTGTTAATGACAGTATAAATCTATATAATTCTTTCGGAAATTACCAGAAATCTGGAAATGTCCTAACAAAAACTAACAGCTAACATTTACTTGTGGTTTTACGTGTTATCGCTTTTTATCTTGTAGAGAGCTATTACTATACCCATTTTAAAGATTGGGAAGCTATGGTTCTAAGAAAATAAGCTACTTGCCCAATGTTGCTAATAAGTGATGGAACTAGGTTTTGAACCCTGAATCTTTTTTTTTTTTTTTTTAAGATAGGCACCTGAGCTAACAACTATTGCCAATTTTCTTCTTCTTTTTTTTCTTTTTCTCCCCAAATCCCCCCAATATATAGTTGTATATTTTAGTTGTGGGTCCTTCTAATTGTGTCATGTGGGATGCCGCCTCAACATGGCCCGATGAGCGGTGCCATGTCTGCACCCAGGATCCAAACTGACAAAACCCTGGGCCACAGAAGCGGAGCTCAGGAACTTAAGCACTGGCCACACAGCCGCCCCCGAACCATGAATCTTAATTTTAGAGCCCATTAATAGCTACACTAGACTGCCTCTCTAAGGAAACAATTCTAAGGAAGCTAAAAAGAATGAATAAAGTTACATTCATGAGGACAGACATCATATTTTTTAAAATTACTGGAAAATCCCAAAATAGAGGAAGAGCTAACTAAGTTATGGTACCTTAACCAAATAAACTACTATAAAATGATTACAAATAATAATAAGTAAACTACAGAAAAATGTTTATGAAAAAAGTCAGAGTAAAAATGTATCTGCAATGTGACAAGACATCTGTAAAAATATATACTCACAGTACAATTGGGAAGGGAGCTATAAAAAATAAAAACAATTACCATTTTAGAAGAATTTCACTGCTAGTACTTAATTTTCTTTTGTTTTTGTCATTTTTGTCAATCAAGATTAAACAATAAGAAATTACCATCCCAAACAATTCCTAAAACTTCACTATAATTTATTTATATTACAAACATTAAAAATAATTACACAGTTTTTATTACAGACCTATTCAAAATAATTACATAGTATTCTTTATTGGTAATTCTGAAGCTTTAAAGTATGAGATCGCCTTCTTAACAGCAATGATTTTTGCAATCACCACTTAGAGTACTTTTGAAATCCCTTAATTGAGTTCACATATAATGACTAAAATCAGCCAATTCTCTTTACTTTCATAACCTTGCAGTCACTCCTCAGCTGCCTGAACCCATCCAGGAATCCCTAGCCCAGAGGTTGCAGGTGTTTTAGAGATTAGAAAAGTTTCCTACTAAGAACATGATATCTAAGCGAATGCTTATAAAGTAACTAAAATATCTTAGCTGTAGGGATATTCATATTCCAAATAGTTTTGAAAATTACTAATCAAATTATGTCGTCTCTTTGAAATAGGTAAATGAATTGTATTTCCACTTACCAAAAAGAAGAGTTTAAGAGTTATTTCCCTAAAAATGGCACCATGAGCTATAAAGAAAATTCACTCTCCTTAGCCATACAAGGTGATGCACAAAGGCCCATTCAGCACAGGATTGGTCTCCACCAGTAACATAAACAGTCATTTTGTAGGAAAGTGAAGTAGCTGTTCTCCAATGATACCAACCTCATAAGAGCAGGAACGTAAACATCTCTAACTTCCTCTTTATGAGTCTACCATTCAGGAATTTTTTCTGTCACTCCACTGTCTAATATCCACAGGTCCAATTGGGTGTTCCTTAGCCAGTCTTGGGACACCTATAGATTTACTATTTTTTTTGTTAAGATTTTATTTTTTTCCTTTTTTCTCCCCAAAGCCCCCTGGTACATAGTTGTATATTCTTCGTTGTGGGTCCTTCTAGTTGTGGCATGTGGGACGCCGCCTCAGCGAGGCTCGATGAGTGGTGCCATGTCCGCGCCCAGGATTCGAACCGACGAAACACTGGGCCGCCTGCAGCAGAGCGCGCGAACTTAACCACTTGGCCACAGGGCCGGCCCCTATAGATCTACTATTTTAATCACAGAATTTTGGAGTTAGAAGGACCCTTAGAAACCGTGTAGTTCAATTCCTTAATTTATCTGAGGTGGAAACAAAATCATTTCTAAGAAAGTTACTTCATTTAGCTAGTTTATAGCAAATTCAGGCCTGGAACTAAGAGATGTAACTAAATGTCTTAAACTTGGCCTTCATATTTCTCCCTTACCACTAAAATTTTTATACTATGTCATGTCAACGGGAGTACACATATGTCCTTTCATGTCTCCAGGTATACGCTGCACTGGACAGAGTAAACTATAGTTCTCATCCTCTGCTTCTTAAAGAGTTCCAAAATGGAAGAAAAATTCAACAACGATTATAAAAACCAAGTGTAGAGAGATCGGCGATGGGGAGGGGGCGGATAATACTTTAATAGTTCTGCTTTCCACTGAATACTTGTTCTAAGATTTTTAGCACTTGATCTTCAACTGTAATAAGTGTCTGCTTTAAGCCAAAGAAAAGGTTCAAACGTCATCATGAGTGGATATCAAACTAATAGACATCACCATGGATATACAGTTGTCTTATATTTAGTTTCTTTCATTCTTTATTTCTATAGCATAATTCCATTTTAACAGGAGGTCTATGGCAGGTTGTACAAGAAACTGACAACAGTGGCTGCCCCTGGAGAGGGGGACTAGGGCATTGGGAGCACCCGGGTGAGAGAGAGGGCCTACTTTTGTTTGAAACTTTTACCCTATGCATATTACTTTTCAATATTCATTAACTTAAAAATTCCCTTTAAATCCACGCCTATATCCACACAATCCTATTACTAAATATTTTCAATGAAACATTTTTAATTTCTTCTTTTTTAAAATAAGCTTCCAGTATTGCAAGTTGTAAAACCACATAGAAATTTTCAGAAAGAAAAAGAACCAACACAGTCGCAAAACTCAAAGCAGAATTCCAGGATTTAAAACATAAGAAAACGTACAGAAGAATGAGAGGTTTTTTAAAGGGAGATTTAACTCAAAACCCTTTCGCGGAAAAGCTCTTCCCCGTATTTAAATTGCTAGGTTTTAACATGAGATTTAAGTGGGATTTTCCGTCTCAAGGGGGAAAAAAATTCTAATGGTGTGAAAAGTAGAAATTAAAATTTGGTTTCTATCTTCTCAGCAGGGGCCAGGGGGCCAGGGCGGGGCGGCGAAGGACCTCGTAACAGGTCGCCCGCGGAGGACCGGCGCGGGGTGGAGGCGCCTCTGCAAACCCGCCGCCGCGGCCAGGCAGCAGCCGTCCCCGAGCAGACGCGCGCTCTGGCCCCGCCGGGGCTCGGCTCACCGAGCAGCCCCACGCACCGAATCCGCAGAGCGTTTCTTTGACCGGAGCTCGGAAGAGGGACTGAGAGAATGGCTTTAACAAACCGCCTCATCACCCGCCTCGTCCAGCCAGGGCACACGCCTCACCTCGCCGTGTACTTGTGTCAGGGTCAGCTGTCAGCACAACCCTTTGTGTCTCATTCCGAATAAGAGTGGTCCTCAGGCACTCACAGAAAATGGAAACGATGGTCGAAAGACGCGCGCGCGCGCTCGTGACGAAGTGACATTTGGTGTGGAGACAAGAGCCCCGTGGACATCGAGCAAACGCCCGGCCGCCGCGGGCCGCTGCCAACTTTCCCAAGCCGCGCTCTCTCCATCCTCCCGGGTCCCCCGCGCGCCTCCCTACCTGCCGTCCACGCGCCCGCGAGCCCCTCACAGCCGCCGGGCTCGGAGGGACCGGTCCCGGGCGCCCCCCGCCGCCGCCGCCCTCATCCCACGCTCCGGCTTCCCAGCTCCCGCCACAAAGGCAGCGAGGAGAGCCCCCAGGTGACAGGCCTCTGGCCTCCGGGCGCGGACCGCACGGGCTGGGTCCCCTCGGGGAGCTGGCGCGAGGCGGCGGGGAGGAGAACAGGCTCGGCTGCGGGGTGGTACAGGCGCCCGCCCTCGCCACACGAGCCCTCTCGCGCTCCCAGCCCCGCTCCGCCTGCCTGCTCCTCCAGAAGAAGTGAGCCGCGGCTTCCCCGCGCAGGCAGGGTGTCCCCAGCCCGCCACAGGGCAGCTCCGGCCGGGCAGAGGCGTGCGCTCGCGCCGGCTCGCGACCTCTCACCTCCCCGCCTCCCGCGCCCGCGCCCCGGAGTCCCCGCAGCCGCTCACCTGGCCCTGGCGGGGCGCGAGGGCAGAGGACCAGGGGGTGGCCCTCGCCTGGGCCGGGGCTCGTCTCCCCACCCCCAGTCCGGGTCCCCGCGCTGCGCTGCGCTCGCTCCGGCTGTCCTCCTCCGAGGTGCTAGCGCCGCCGGTGGCTGGCGTCTCTCTGGCAGGCGCGCTCGCCTCGCGCTCAGGTCCCCGGGGCGGAGCGAGGCGGCTGCCGCCGCGGCCGGAGGCGGATTCCTCAGGTGCTGCCCCTCCCGCTTCCCCAAAGCCTCCGCGGAGGAGACCCTCGCGCCCCCTCCCCTGGCCGCCTCTCCGCCTCCTGCCGCCTCCGCGCCCGCGAGTGGCCTTGGGGGCTCCCTCGCACCCCTGGGTGCAGCGCGCGCACATTTCCCCGCCCGCCCCCTCCAAGGACGCCCCCACGCGTACCGTGGAGCCCTCAGTCAGCTGTGTTCACGCCTCCGTGTCCACACTCCACGGCGCAAATGATGCGTGTGGCCACTGTGGGGTGTGGAGGGGGTCTTCTGGGAAGGAGAATTGCCTCCCAGCGCGGCTGACGCGCGAAGCCAGGAGGAAAACTTATTTTCTCGTCGATTGCGCTTTCATTCACGGAGGGCTCTCGCCTCTTTGCACGATTGCTTTCCCCGTCACTGGACGGCGGTCCAAGGGCCCTAAGCGTGAACTCGGCCTGGGCGATGGTGGGTCAAAAACCCTTGGCCTTTTGTATTGACGGGGGATCGCGCGGGGGCAGGACGCGGCCAAAACCAAACAAACCCGGGAGCTCCGGGCCAGAGCCAACTTTTGCACGTCCTGGATGAGCACGGCCTCCCGCCCCCGGACCCCGGCCCGGCGCTCAGGGAGGCTGCCTGCTTGCCAGGGCTGGTCCCGAGTCTCCAGGACCAAAAGGGATCCTCCGCCCCAAGGGCAGCCACTTCCAGCGGGCCGTGGGCCTCGACGGGGGCTGCAGGGACAAACATTCTCGAGAAGTGTTGTGGCCCGGTAGTGACAGATTTCGCTCCACTTTTCACAGCCGGTGGTTTTTGTTATTAGAGATGCAACTCTATTTTTTAAACTGTCATTGATGCCAGAGATAGGCGACTAGACTCCTTTACTGGATTGCCCGCAATGGAAGAAGCAGCTCCACGCTGGATGTGGTGGAAGAGTCTGGGTAAAGAAAAGTTGATCTGTTTTTAGTGCCTTTGGGGCAAGTACAGCCCCAAGAAGCTCAGCGTGTTCGTAGAAGTGGGGAAGCTACCTCGGCTCCCACTCCCGGGGTGGGGGTGGGTGGTTATTATTCTATTGTTGATATCATTGTCAATTATGGTTTAAGGACAGCTTCAGTTAAGGTAGATCTCATAGGATCTCTAAGTCAGTATGTTTTGTTTGTCTTGCCTTTTTTCTAAGACCCGAAATGCATTTTTTTCCCTTCTCTTTTGGTCGATACAGACAGAATTGACTGGAAGCCTGGAATCACCAGAAAATAACTCAAGGCACAGCTCAGTTGTGACTAGCAAAAGTAAGCGATTTGTTTGTGGTTTGGATTGTCTTCTCTCCCTCCTCCCCTGGACAGACGTGCTCAACAGCGATTTTTTTTTTTAAAAAAAAATCATTTTGTTCGTTGTGGGGATAAAAGCATAAATATTTTTCTTTTTGTTTTACAACTGAATCCTTTTTGTCTTTAAAAATACACGCAAACAGTTTAATGTGCCATGAGGGCAGGAAACATGGCTTTCTCAGTCACTGCTGTGTTCCCACAGTTCTGGATCTTGCACACAAAACAAGCTTAGTGAATGAAATCAATATTTTTTAAATAACTACAACATAGAGAGGTGTAACTGATTAGCAGTATAGCTCAACATATCGAAAAGGAATCCGATATCAGCTAGTAAATGCATCTTGAGAACTGGCCATATATGTGGAAAAGACAGTAAGCAGAAACCGGAGCTTTCAAGTTCACCTCCTGCATATAAACTAAGCTCACAAGAGGTTAAAGCAGTTGAGACTCTTTTGAAAAGCCCAATCTTTCACAAGCTCTGTTGAGTTGGGGAGGGAGATACCCTCCATTTTAAAGATAAGGAAACTGGGAACAATGAGCAGCCTTAAAGTAAAACTACAGTGCAGTTTTCTCTGTTGAGTTCAAGGACCATTGTTGAGTGCCAACACACTAGACTCTGGAGATGTGAAGGCAAATTTGGCACAGTTGCTCAAGGACCTTAGACTAATATTACAGGACCCTGGTATTCATTCTTCATTCATTCAATAAATATTTATTGAACACCTACTGTGAGCCAGATGGTGTAGTGGGAACTGGTGATTCATCGGTAAACAAGACAAGTCCCTAACAAGGTTAAAAGTTAGTGATGGTAATCTATCTGTATTCTGGTAGACTGAAAACGTTTTAGTGTCTCCTTTATTAGATAACACACTCCCTTGCCCTGAATTTATTTGTGTATATGCCTTGTCTTCCCTTCAGGGTTTATATATCCCTCATTATGCCCAATAAACTCCTGTGATTATAAAATATGATGGAGTTAAAAGTGAATGCCCTCGAGTTAGGCCCCATAGTTTTCAATCCTGGCTCCAAGATTCACCTATTTTGTAAGCTTGACCAAGTTACTTGACTCCATCTTAGTGTCCCCATCTGTAGAATAACGTCATAATGGCACATACCTCAGGGAATATCTATGCAGACTGAGACAATGCTTAGTGCCTAGCACACTATAAAATGTTATCGCTATCATTGTCTGTGAGTCCTTCCACTTAACAACGATTTCCAAATGCTTCTCCATAGATACCTCACATTAGAACTCAAGTTCGATGAAAAATGTGAGACTCACGGCAGTCATGGTCTTTATAAATAATAGAATCCTTCTGAGTAGTTATTGTGAAGATCCTCTGTGTCAGCAATGGGGCAAGTTCTGTGATTACAGCGTGGTTTTGCTCTCAAGGATGAACGTCCTTTGCATTAATTTCTGTGGCCCTTGGCTCCACACTCTGGAATGCTCTTCCTGGTTCATCATCCTCCATGGCCACATCTGAAGTGGGCATTGGGAAGTAAGCCCTCCTTGGAGACTTCATAGTAATCACAACCCATTTCCTGCTGGTATAAGTTTGGGGTCCTGAGAGTTCTTTTACGCTTAAAAGTTTTTTAAGGGGCCGCCCCATGGCCAAGTGGTTGAGTTCACACACTCCACTTTGGTGGCCCCGGGTTTCACAGGTTCCGATCCCGGGCGTGGACATGGCCCCGAGCATCAGTCCATGCTGAGGTGGCGTCCTGCATGGCACAGCCAGAAGGACCTACAACTAGAGTATACAACTATGTACTGGGGGGCTTTGGGGAGAAGAAGAAGAAAAAAAGATTGGCAACAGATGTTAGCTCAGGTGCCAATCTTTAAAAAAAAAAAAAAAAAGTTTTCAAAGGCCAGTCTTGTGGCTGATCTGGCCATTCAATTCCCTCAGACACTTAGTAGACTTCATATTTATTTGCTTCCATTGAGTTCCATGAGCCGATAGTCTCACCAAAGTTCTTTCCTGGGCATAGTATCAAATACTTTATTTCTTTGCTCCCTCACTCTGTTCCTTTTTCTCTCAACTTAAGGTTTGAGGCTTGGTGGCTCAGCATCCTGTGCACCATAACCGTTACCTCCTATGAGGAAGAGGAGGTACTACTTTCCCACTCAGAGCCAATTCACTGGAGGGGAAGACCAACTTCCAACCTACCACCCCCAACCTCAGAGGGTAAGACTCGCTGTGGGGAACTGAAGAGTGGTCTCCCTAATTCCAGATGAGATGCCTGTTGTGAATGGTGAATGATCTAGATCTCCAGTTATAAATATGAGCAGATAAAAAATATCACTAGTCATAAAGAGAGAATCCACCATTTGAAAGAAGAGGACCAAATTAGAGCAGATATCACTTAATAAAATGGAGTTAATGAAGGAAATAGGAGAAAACTTTTTAAAAATTTCTTGTTCATGTTCTAAGTGAAATTTAAAGAGTGATAAGGGCAAGTTGTCATGAAAATGGAGGCATCTGAGAACCAAAATGTCCTGGGAAATTAGAAGATACATGAATACTTAAGCTGAAAAGACAGTTAATAGAAAAATAGATACTACTAAAAACTGAATTAATGAATTATAAGACCATCTCAAAGAGTGCTTCCAGAGCAAAAAGATAAATAAATAGAAACTATGAAAGAGAAGATAAAAGATATTTAAAAATAGGTCCAGGAGATCCCATGTTTGTATTTTGGAAGTTTTAGAAGCAAAATGGAGTAGGTATTGTATATTAATATAATTGTAATATACAGTTTCTATTTTGTAGTATACATATTTTTTGTATTATACAAAAAAAGATATTTGTTTACTACAATGCATCATTAAAAGAAATTAAAGAAGACCTAATTAAATGGAAACACATTGTATGCTGTTGGAGTTGAAGACTTAACATTGTTCAGATGGCAGTACTCCCCAAATTGATCTATAGATTCAATATAATCCCTATCAAAATTCTAGCTTCTTTTTTTCCCCAGAAATTGACAATCTGAACCTATAATTCTATGGAAATGCAAGAGACTCAGAATAGCCAAAGCAACCTTTAAAAAAAAAGAAGAAAGTCAGAAGACTACACTTCCCAATGTCAAACCTCATTACAAAGCTACAGTAATCAAGGCAGTGCAGTATTGGCATAAGGATAGACATATAGATAATGGAATAGAATTAAGAGTCCAGAAATAAACCCATGCATCTATGGTCAGTTAATTTTCAGCAAGAATGTCAAAATAATACAGTGGGGAAAGAATAATCTTTTCAGCAAATGATATTGAGATAACTGGATATCCACATGCAAAAGAATGAATTTGGACATCCACCTTACAGCAGATACAAAACTTAACTCAAAATAGGTCTTAGGTATAAGGTAAGAGTTGAAACTATAAAAATTCTTTTTATAGAGTTCTTTGACATTGGGTTAAGCAATGGTTTCTTAACATGACACCAAAAGCAACAAAGGAGAAACTAGATAAATTGATTCACAAAGTTAAAAACTTTTGTGCATCAAAGGACAATATCAAGAAAGTGAAAAGACAAACCACAGTATGGGAGAGAATATTTGTAAATCACATATCTGATAAGGATCTATTATCCAGAATACACAAAGAACTCTTAGAATACACCAATAAAAAGACAAATAATCCAAATGAAAAAATGAACAAAAGAATTTAAATAGACATTTCTGCAGAGAAGATATATAAATGGCCAATAAGCACATGAAAAGATGTTCAACATGATTAGCCCCTAGGGAAATGTAAATCAAAACCAGGAGGAGATACCACTTATCCCAATTAGGATGGCTATTAGCAAAAGAAAAAGAAAAATAAACAAACAAAAAACCCCAGAAAATAACAGGATACATACAATGGAATATTATTCAGCTTTAAAAAGGGAAGGAAATACTGACACATGCAACAGCATGGGTGAAACTTGAAGACATACTAAGTGAAATAAATCAGCCACAAAAGGACAAATACTGTATGATTTCACTTATATGAAGTACGTAGATTAGTTAAATTCATAGAGACAGAAAGTAGAATGGTGGTGGGCCAAAGTGGATGGGGGAGATGGGGAGTTATTGTTTAATGGGTACACTCAGGGTTAGGCTTAGGGCTAGAGTTTCAGTTTGGGAGTGAAAAAAGTTCTGGAGACGGATGTTGCTGATGGATGCACAGCAATGTGAATGTACCTAATGCCACAGAACATACCTGTAAAATGATTAAAATGGTAAATTTTATGTTATGTATAGTTCAACATAAAACAAAACCTCTAAAATTTTTTTAAAAGATATAATAACAAATGTTAACAAAGATGTGGAGAAACTGGAACCCTTCTACATTGTTGGCAGAAATGTAAAATGGTGTCAGTCGCTGTTTGGCAGTTCGTTAAAAGTTAAACAGAGAGTGACATCAGCATCATGGTGGAGTGAACTTGCCTGAGACTCTCTCCCCTCCAACATACAACGAAAAAGGGCATCCATACTCCAACAGAGGACATCCTAACACAACACATCCTAACACAACAAAAATGTCAGAAAGACACGCAGCCACACGACAGAGGGCGGAGAGGCTGGAGCCCCCTTCAGAGGAGCTGGAATGGGGTAAGAGAGAACTTCGCTCCCTTCTCTAAAGACTGCAGTCCGCAACCGTGGGAGGTTCCATGAGAGGAAGAACTGGAGAGGGGACTTTCGTTCATGGGAACATCAAGGACTCCCTAGGGTCCTTGCAGCCTAGAGGGAAGCCCTCTACTGGGGCAAAAGCTTTCACGGGGGGGGGGGGGGGCGACCTCATCAAGCCAACACCCCTGGAGACCAGAGGTGAGAACAGAGCAAGAAAGCCCAGAGAGCATGCAGGAGAAAGTGCCCCTCCCCCCACCTGCCCCACACTGCTCCAGTACCTGGGATCTCTGCTGAAGGCAGAGGGCTCAGATGACCCGGCTCTTGACCTCCACCCAGTGGTGATGGGCAGTAACTGAAACCAAATAATATCAGGATGCATAAGATCCAACCCACCTCTAGCAACATCAAACACTATATCAAATCTCCAGACTAGAGACAAAATGACAAGTGCCCAGAATTCAGTCCTGAGGACACAGATATATCTACTCTAAATGACAAAGAATTCAAAATAACTATCATCAAAAAACTCAACAAGTTAAAAGAGAATGTAGAGAAACAATTCAATGAGTTCAGGAGCCTCTTCACAAAAGAGATTGAAACTATAAAGAAGACTCAATCAGAAATATTAGAGATGAAAGACACAATGGAAGAGATAAAACAAAATACGGATTCCATGAATGCTCAAGTGAACATTATTGATGGGGCTGGCCTCGTGGCCGAGTGGTTAAGTTTGAGCACTCCGCTTTGGCGGCCTGGGTTTCACCAGTTCAGATCCTGGGTACGGACATGGCACTGGTCATCAGGCCATGCTGAGTGGCATCCCACATAACACAGCCAGAGACACTCACAACTAGAATCTACAACTATGTACTGGAGGGTTTTGGGGAGAAGAAAAAACAAGGAAGATTGGCCACAATTGTTAGCTCAGGTGCCAATCTTTAAAAAAAAAAAAAAACCCTACATAATTCAATGGGTAGACCAAAACACACAGGACAGGAAACAAAGGAAATGCAGGAGAACAGGAAAATGAGTGATAAAATGACAGCATTAAGCCCTTATACATCAATAATCACCCTAAATATAAATGGATTGAGTTCTGCAATAAAAAGACACAGAGTGGTGAGATGGATTAAAGAACAAGACCCAAAAATATGCTGCCTCCAGGAAACACATCTCAGCTCCAGTGACAAACACAGGCTCAGCGTGAAGGGGTGGAAGACAATACTCTAAACTAACGGCAAACAAAAGAAAGCAGGTGTTGCAATACTTCTATCAAAGTAGACTTCAAGATAAGACAGCTAAAGAGAGACAAAGAGGGGCAGTATATAGTGATCAAAGGGACACTCCATCAAGAAGAAATAACACATAAATATCTGCGCACACAACACAGGAGCACCAAAGTTCATAAAGCAACTATTGACAAGCCTAAAAGAAGATATTAATAATAACACAATAATAGTAAGGGACCTCAACACTCCACACACATCAATGGATAGATCATCCAGACAAAAAATCAACAAGGAAAAAGTGGAATTAAATGAAAAGCTAAACCTGTTGGAGTTAATAAACATATATAGAACACTCCAACCAAAAACAGAATACACATTCTTCTCAAGTGTACATGGAACGTTCTGAAGGCTAGACCATATTTTGGGAACAAGGCAAGCCTCTATAAATTTAAGAAAATTGAAATAATAACAAACATCTTTTCTGATCACAATGCTGTAAAGCTACAAAATAATTACAAGGAAAAAGATAAGAAAGGGACAAAGATGTGGAGACTAAACAACATGCTATTGAACAAACAATGGATCACTGAAGAAATTAAAGGAGAAATAAAAAAAATCTGTAGACAAATGAAAATGATAACATACCATATCAAGTCATATGGGATGCAGCAAAAGCTGTATTAAGAGGCAAATTCATCACAATACAGGCACTCCTTAACAAACAAGAAAAATCCCAATAAGCAATCTCAAATTGCACCTAACTGAATTAGAAAAAGAAGAACAAACAAAATATTGGCAACCTGAATACAGCAATACTTCAAAAAGATCATACATCATGATCAAATGGGATTCATACCAGGGACACAGGGATGGTTCAACATCTGCAAATCAATCAACGTGATACACCACATCAACAAATTGAGGAATAAGAACCACACAATCATCTCAATAGATGGAGAGAAAGCATTTGACAAGATCCAACAGCCATTTATGATGAAACTCTTAACAAAATGGGGATAGAAGGAAATTACCTCAACATAATAAAGGCCATATATGACACACCCACAGCCAACATCATACTCAATGGGCAAAAACTGAATGCCATCTCCCTGAGAACAGGAACAAGACAAGGATACCCAGTATCACCACTCATATTCAACATAGTACTGGAAGTTTTGGCCAGAGCAATTAGGCAAGAGAAAGGAAAAAAAGGAATCCAAATAGGGAGTGAAGAAGTGAAACTCTTGCTGTTTGCAGATGACATGATCTTATATATAGAAAACCTCAAAGAATCCATTGGAAAACTAATAGAAATAATTAACAACTACAGTAAAGTTGCAGGGTACAAAATCAACTTACAAAAATTAGTTGCTTTTCTATACTCTAATAACGAATTTACAGAAGAGAACTCAAGAATACAATTCCATTTGCAATCACAACTAGAAGAATAAAGTATCTAAGAATAAATGTAACCAAGGAGGTAAAAGACTTATACAATGAAAACCACAAGACATTACCGAAAGAACTTGATAATGACATAAAGAGCTGGAAAGAGATTCCATGCACATGGATTGGAAGAATAAACATAGTTAAAATGTCCATACTACACAAAGCAATCTACAGATGCAGTGCAATCCCAATCAGAATCCCAATGACATTCTTCATGAAAATAGACCAAAGAATCCTAAAATTCATATGGGGCAACAAAAGACCCTGAATTGCTAAGGTAATCCTGAGAAAAAAGAACAAAGCTGAAGGCATCACAATTCCTGACTTCAAAATGTACTACAAAGCTGTAGTGATCAAGACAGCATGGTACTGGTATAAAAACAGGCACACAGGTCAATGGAACAGAACTGAAAGCCCAGAAGTAAAACTGCATATCTACTCACAGCTAATCTTCGACAAAGGTGCCAAGAAGATACAATGGAGAAAAGACAGTTTCTTCAATAAATGGTGTTGGGAAAACAAGGCAGCCACATGCAAAAGAATGAAGGTAGACAATTATCTCACACCATACTCAAAAATAAAATGGATTAAAGACTTGAAGATAACTCCTGAAACCATAAAACTCCTGGAAGATAAGATAAGTAGTACACTCTTTGACACTGAACTAAAAAGGATCTTTTTCGAATACCATGTCTTCTCAGACAAGCAAAACAAAAGAAAAAATAAACAAGTGGGAGTTCATCAGATCAAAGAGCTTCTGCAAGGCAAAAGAAACTAGGATCAAGACAAAGAGACAACCTATCACCTGGGAGAAAATATTTACAAACATTTATCTGACAAGGGGTTAATCTCCGCAATATAAGGAACTCACACAACTGAACAATAAAAAAACAAACAGCCCGATCAAAACATGGGCAGAAGATAGGAACAGACGTTTTTCCAAAGAAGATATACAGATGGCCGTTAAGCGCATGAAAAGATATTCAACGTTATGAATCATCAGGGAAATGCAAATCAAAGCTACACTAAGATAACACCTTATGATGGTTAAAGTGGCTATAATCACTGACTAAAAATAGCAAATGTTGGAGAGGGTGTGGAAAGAAGGGAACCCCCACACACTGCTGGTGGGAATGCGAACAGGTGCATCCACTATGGAAAACAGAATGGAGATTCCTCAAAAAACTAAAACTAGAACTACCATATGACCCAGCTATCCCACTACTGGGTATTACCCATACAAGTTGAAATCAACAATCCAAAGTAACATATGCACCCCTATGTTCATTGCAGCACTATTCACAATAGCCAAGACATGGAAACAATCCAAGTGCCCATTGACTGATGATTGGATAAAGAAGATGTGGAATATATATACAATGGAATACTACTCAGCCATAAAAAGACAAATTCATCCAATTTGCAACAACATGGAAGGACTTGGAGGGAATTATGCTAAGCAAAATAAGCCAAACTGAGAAAGACAAACACCAGATGATTTCACTCATATGTGGAATATGAACAAACACATGGACAAAGAAAACAGTTCAGTGGTTACCAGGGGAAGGGGGCTCAGGGCATGTGCACAGAGGGTGAAGGAGAGCACTTATGTGGTGATAGTCAAGAAACAATGTACAACTGAAATCTCACATTGATGTAAACTATTATGAACTCAAAAAAAATTTCCATATGGCAAAAAAAAATTTTAACACAAAATTAGCACATGACCTACAATTCCAATACTAGATACCTACTAGGGAAATAAAAATACATTCATATAAAAATTTGTATGTGAATATTTATAGCAACACTAGCCATAACATCCAAAAAGTGGAAACAATTCAAATGTCCATCAGCTGGCAAATGGTATGAACTGAATGTGATCTATCCACATAATGGAACATTCAGCCATAAAAAGAAATGAGGTACTGATAAATGCTGGTGTGTGGATAAACCTCATAAATATTATGCTAAGTCAAAGAAGTCAGACAAAAATGTCACATATTATATCATTCTATTTATATGAAATATCCAGAATAGATAAATTCATAGAGACAGAAGGCAGGTTAGCTACTGCCAGGGGCTGGAGAGGGGAGAACGGAATGATTACTTAATGGGTACTACAGTTCCTTTCAGGGTGATGGAAAGGTCTTGAAGTTAGATAGAAGTGATGGTTGCACAATACCGTGAATGTACTAAATGCCACTGAACTGTACATTTTAAAATGGTTAACGGTCGATTTTATGTTATATGAATTTTACCTCCATTTTTTCAAAAAAGGCATGAAGTACTGATACATACTACTATGTGAAGATGAACCTCAAAAACAGTATGCTAAGTGAAAAAAGCCAGTCATAAAAGACCGCATATTGTATGATCCCATTTATATGAAATGTTCAGAACAGGCATATCTATAGAGACAGAAAGGAAGCCGGTGGTTACCAAGGGCTGGGGGAGTGACTGCTGAAGGGTACAGAGTTTCTTTCTGGGGTGCTTAAAATGTTCTAAAATTGATTTTGGTGATGGTTGCACAACTCTGTGCAGGTACTAAAAACCATTGAATTGTACACTTTAAATGCATGAACTATATATATGTGATTCATATATCAATAAAGCTATTACCCGCTCCCCAAAAAAAAGTTAAACAGAGTTATAATATGACACAATAATTCCAATCCTAGATTTATATGCAAGAGAATTTAAAATATATATTCACACAAAATTTGTACATGAATGTGGGTAGCAGCATTATCCATAGTAGCCAAAAAAGGGACACAATCCAAATGTCCATCAACCAATGAATAGATAAACAAAATGTGGTATATCCATTCAGTGGGATATTATTTAATCATTTCTTTAAATTTAGTCATTTTTAAAATTTTTGAAAATGAAGTACTGATACATGCTCCAAAATGAATCTTGAAATGATTAATGAATTGAAATGATGAATCTTGAAAACATTATGCTAAGTGACATATGCCAGAAGTCAAGGGCCGCATATTGTATGATTCCATTTATACGAATTGTCTGGAATAGGCAAATTCATAGAGATGGGAAGTAGATTAATCATGACCTAAGGCTAGGAGGTTTGGGGAGAAATGGAGAGTAAGTGCTAATGGGTACAGGTTTCTTTTTTGGGGTGATGGAAATGTTCTAAAATTGCTTGTGGTGATGGTTGCACAACTCTGTGAATATACTAATAAAAACCACTGGGTTGTACACTTTAAAAGGGTGAATTTTATTGTATGTGAATTATATCTGAATTTTAAAATGGGATAGATAAAGGAGAAGCAGTATTCATACAAATAATAAAAGAAAATTTTCCTGAGATAAATGTAAAGTTGTGTATTCAGTTGGAAAGGGTGAGCTTATTTGAAAAAGAAACCACACTTACACACATCCTTGTGAAATTTATGATTTTGAGGATAAAGGATAAAATTCTATGAGATTTCAGACCTCCCATAAAAGGTTATATAAAAGAAAAGGAATTAGATCATCATCTGATATCTCAGATGTTCTGAAGCAGAGCCACATCAATCTGATTTCCAAACAAGGCTGTTGTACAGTTGCCTCTCAGGCAACTCTTCTCCCATTGGTAACAGTTGATGAACACTATAATTTCCTTCCCCTTGACTTGATATTTGGATCAGGGATGGACAACAATGTTGGCCTAAATCAATGAGTACATGTATTTCCTTGCTACAAGGTTTGGTCTGAGTTACTCTAGTAAAAGTGAGGGGCAAAGCTTTACTCAGTGATTAAAGAAAAACAATTCTCCCCTTACAGTTGTGTGATGTGCTTTTGTGAAGTCAGAATTGTTGCAACCATCCTGAGACCATGAGGGAAGCTAACACAAGGAAGAAAGCAGATTTGAGAAAAATCAAAACTAGAGTTAGAACCCTCATCAAACTGTGTGTGAAACTTGCCTCAGAATTCAGTTAAATGAGCCAAAATTCTATTTATTGTTAAGCTTCTTTGTGATGTATTTGATGTTGCTTGCAATTAAATAAAAACTCAATAAAAAGGAAACGAGAATATACCAAAAATACTGGAGCAGAAAGACCCAGTGAAATATGAATAATTATTGATAAGTTTTATAAAATATAATGTAAGTGTTAAGACAGGATTCATAACATAGGAAAGCAAAAGTTAAAATATTCAAAAATAATCTGGAATTAAAATTTCAGTTTATTTCAGGAAATGTGGGAGGTTTGGGTCCCTCAGGAGAGAATTATAACTGCTAAAATCTCAACATGTTTGGAGAAGAGAACAGGGTATAAAGAATAGACATCATTTTTTTCTTGATATTTGTAAACATATGTTGGTTCAATTTTTTAAAATTTAAAGATAATGACCACAATTGATTGTAGAACTTTCAAGTAATTTGAGGGAAAAAATATACATATAAAATTTCACCAAAACCAAAAAAGTCAGGAAAAGAAGAAAAACCAGCAAAGCATAATAAAGAGAAAACAAGATGTCTGAATACATGCTTAGTGTTAATAACAATAAATTGAGCTGAGTTTCCCTGTTGAAAGACAAAAATCTATGAGGAAAAAAACCAAAGTAAATTTAACTATCTTCTCCTTGTGAATAATACTGGAAATAAAATGACACAGAAAGATTGAAAATAAATGGATGGCCAATAAAGTTATAAGCAAATGCAGTCAAAAAGAAGCAAAAAAGTAGCAATATAAAATCAAAGTGAAATTCATGATTAAAAAGTAAGCATCAAAGAAGACCAATTTACTTTGCTAAAAGGTACAATAAGAAGAATAGTGAATATTTAGTGTACACTCGCTACATATAGGCATGTCACTGAGGATTTTCTCAAGTAATCCTTACAACGCTGTGGAGTGACTGGGGTTAACACATCCGTTTTGCAGATGAGGAACTAGACTTTAGGGAGATTAGGTGTTCTCAATATCACACAGTGACAGATGGGCGTGGAACTCAAGCCCTGATCTGCTAAGTCCAAAATATAAACGTGTAGCACCAAAATATTTAAGTAAATAACTAATGGGAATAAAAGGAGGATTTATTTAAAAAATTTTAACCCATTTCTTTAAGACAGATCACATAGACCAAAAATAAACAGAAAATTTGCTTCCACGGCCCAGGGTTTCACTGGTTCGGATCCTGGGCATGGACATGGCATCACTTATCAGGCCACACTGAGGCGGCATCCCAGATGCCACTACTAGAAGGACCCACAACTAAAGTATACAACTATGTACCGGGGGGTTTGGGGGAGAATAAGCAGAAAAAAAAAAAGATTGGCAACAGTTGTTAGCTCAGGTGCCAGTCTTTAAAAAATAAAATTAAATAAATAAACAGAAAAGGCACGATTTGGATAATGCAACAAAACACATATATAGTACATACAGATAACTTCGAACTCTAAAACCATAGTATATGCACTCTTTTTAAAGTCCAAGAATATTTACAAATACTGAAATATTCTAAGCTACAAAGAACATCTTATCAAATTCTGAAGAATGGAAATCTAGGGCATGGGCCATAGTTTTTTACCCTAAAATGGGAAAGCTGTAAATTAATTGTAAAAAGGTAACTAAGATAAATCTACTTGACGATCGAAAAATCTTTCTAAATAAAAATAAATCTAATCTACAATTACAATTTGGTTAGAAATTATGAACAGTAAGAACATGCATTAAAAACCTAGGGGTTCATGACACTGGATTTGGCAATAATTTCTTGACTATAGCACCAAAAGCACAGGCAACAAAAGTAAAAATAGATAAAATGGAGTACATCAAATTTAAAAGTGCATCAAGACACAACCAACAGAGTGAAAAGTCCGTGTACAACATGAAGGAAAATATTTAGATATCATATATCTGATAAAGGGTTCATATATAAAATAAATAGACTATACAGAATAAAGAATTACAACTCAACAACAGCAACAACAACAAAAACCCAACCTGATCAAAAAATGCATAGAGGGCTTTAATAGACATTTCTACAAAGAAGATATACAAATGGCCAACACGCCCATGAGAAGATGAGATGATGTTCCACGTTGCAAATCTTCAGAGAAATGCAAATCAAAACTACAATGAGGGGCCAGCCAGCAGGTGCAGCGGTTAAGTTCATATGTTCTGCTTGGGCAGCCTGAGGTCCCTGGTTCGCATGCTGGGTGCAGACATGGCACCGCTTGGCAAGCCATGCTGTGGTAGGCATCCCACATATTTAAAAAAGTGGAGGAAGATGGGCATGGATGTGAGCTCAGGGCCAGTCTTCCTCAGCAAAAAGAGGAGGATTGGCAGCAGATGTTAACTCAGAGCTAGTCTTCCTCAAAAAAAAAAACCTAAAAAAACTACAATGAGATATCACCTCACACCCATTTAGGATGACTGTGACCCAAAAAACAGAAAATAACAAGCATTGGTGAGGATGTGGAGAAATTGGAACACTTGTGCATTGTTGGTGGGAATAAAAAATGGTGAAGCCGCTATGGAAAACAATATGGCAGTTGCTCAACAAATTAAAAATAGAATTAGCATATGATCTAGAAATTCTGCTTCTGGATATATACCCAAAAGAATTGAAAGTAGGGTCTCAAAGAGATATTTGTACACCCATTGTTCACAGCTACATTATTCACAATTGTCAAAAGATGGAAGCAACCTAAGTGTCCATCAACTGATAAATAGATAAACAAAATATGGTATATCCATACAATAGAATATTATTCAATCTTAAAAAGGAAGAGAATTCTGACACATGCTACATCATGGATGAAACTTGAGGACATTATGCAAACTTATTTTTAAACTCTTCAGCTTATCATATAAGGTCCTCTTTAAATGCTTGCATCTCTTTGTTGATACTTTATTAGAAAGATCATTACATCTGTGATTTCTTTGAGACTATACAGAACTAGTTGTTGGAATTTTTTATCTGTTTCCCTCCAGGTTCTTCCATGTTGTTGAAAATGGGATGAATTTGTCTTTTTTTATGGCTGAGTAGTATTCCATTGTATATATACACCACATCTTCTTTATCCAATCATCAGTCAATGGGCACTTGGATTGTTTCCACGTGTTAGCTATTGTGAATAGTGCTGCGATGAACATGGGGATTATTTGGATTGTTTACTTTGAGTTGTTTGGGTAGATACCCAGTAGTGGGATAGCTGGGTCATATAGTATTTCTATTTTTAGTTTTTTGAGGAATCTCCATTCTGTTTTCCAAAGTGGATGCACCAGTTCACATTCCCACCAGCAGTGGATGAGGGTTCCCTTTTCTCCACACCCTCTCCAACATTTGTCATTTTTAGTGTTAGTGATTATAACCACTTTAACCATCATAAGGTGGTACCTTAGTAGAGTTTTGATTTGCATTTCCCTGATGATTCATAATGTTGAATTTTCCTCTTAATACAGCTTTTGCTGTATCCCATGTGAGTTGGTATGGCATGCTATCATTTTCATTTGTTTCCAGGTATTTTTTGATTTCTTCTTTGATTTCTTCAATGATCCATTGCTTGTTCAGTAGTGTGTTGTTTAGTCTCCACATCTTTGTGCCTTTCTCAGCTTTTTTCTTATAATTAATTTCTAGCCTTATAGCACTATGATCGGAGAAGATGCTTGTTATTATTTCAATTTTTTTAAATTTGTAGAGGCTTGCCTTGTTTCCCAACATATGGTCTATCCTTGAAAATGTTCCATGTGCACTTGAGAAGAATGTGTATTCAGCTCTTTTAGGGTGAAGTGATCTATATATGTCTATTAAGTCCAATTGTTTTAGTTTTTCATTCAGCTCCACTATTTCCTTGTTGATTTTCTGTCTGGATGATCTGTCCATTGATGTGAGTGGGGTGTTGAGGTCCCCTACTATTATTGTGTTGTTTTTAACATCTTCCTTTAGGTCTGTTAATAGTTGCTTTATGAATCTTGGTGCTCCTGTGTTGGGTGCATAGATATTTATAAGTGTTATTTCTTCTTGATGAAGTGTCCCTTTGATCATTATATATTGTCCCTCTGTGTCTCTCTTTACCTGTCTTATTTTGAAATCCACTTGGTCTGATATAAGAATTGCAACCCCTGCCTTTTTTTCCTTGCTATTAGCTTGAAGTATTGTCCTCCACCCCTTTACCCTGAGTCTGTGTTTGTCCTTGGGGCTGAGGTGTGTTTCCTGGAGGCAACAAATTGTTGGATGGTGTTCTTTAATCCATTTTGCCACTCTGTGTCTTTTTATTGGAGAGTTCAATCCGTTCACATTGAGAGTGATTATTGATGCATGTGGACTTAATGCTGTCAATCTGTCGCTCGTTATCTTGTTTTCCTGTGTTTCTTTTCCTGTGTGCTTTAGACTACCCATTTAATACTGCAATTTCTTATGCTGGGTTTCTTAGATTTTTCCTTATTTATGATTTGTGACTCTGTTCTGTATTTTATTTAGTGTCTACCTTGAAGTTTGTATTTAGAATCTCTTGTATAATATAGTCTATTCTCTTGCGGTCTCTTACTTACTTGACCAATACTGATTTAGACCCTTTGCTCTTCCCCTCCTAAATAATTATTTTCATTTCTTATTCCAACTCGTGTTATGAATTTGTAGTTAGAGTGACAAGATCGTCTTTGCTTTGGTAGTTTCCTTACCTTTACCCTAATGCTATAGTTGAATATTTGCTATCCTGTTCTGGTTCTATCCATCGGTCTCCCTAGTCTGTGGATTGTGACCCCTCTCTCCCTTTTTTCTTTTTTCAGGTATGAGAGCCTTCTTGAGGATTTCTTGTAGTGGAGGGCTTTGAGTTACAAATTCCCTTAACTTTTGTTCCTCTGGAAAAGATTTAATTTCTCCCTCATATCTGAAGGAAATTCTTGCTGGATAGAGTATTCTTGGCTGAAGATTTTTATCTCTTAAAGCTTTGAATATGTCACTCCGTTCTCTCCTAGCTTGTAAAGTTTCTGCAGAGAAATCCGCTAAAAGTCTGATAGGGGTTCCTTTATAGGTTATTCTCTTCTTTTTTCTTACTTCCCTGAGTATTCTTTCCTTATCTTTCCTTCTTGCCAATTGTACTACTATGTGCCTTGCAGTAGGTCTTTTCACATTGACAAATCTAGGAGATCTGAAAGCTTCCTCTACACACATTTCTCCGTCAATCCCTAGATTTGGGAAGTTCTCTTCAATAATTTCGTTAAGCACACTTTCTGCTCCATTTTCCTTTTCCACGTTCTCGGGAATTCCTATGATCCCTATGTTCTTACTCCTCATTGAATCCACTATCTCTCGGAGATTTTCCTCATTTTTTAAAATTCTTGGTTCTCTTTCTTCCTCTGTCTGGAGCCATTCAGCCTGTCTATCTTCAATTATGTTAATTTGCTCTTCTATGGTGTCTACACGAGCATTCAGGGAATCTGTATTCTGTTTTATCTGGTCCATTGTGTTTTTCATCTCTAGTAATTCTGTTTGATTCTTCTTTATGATTTCAATCTCTTTTGTGAAGTAACTCCAGAACTCGGTTTGTTTCTCTCTTTCTCTCTACCTCATTGAGTTTTTTGATTATAGCTGCTCTGAACTCATTATCACTTAGTTTACCTAATTCCAAGTCCTCAGGACTTAATTCTATGTTTTTATTGTTTTCCTTCTGGTCTGGGGCTTTTATAAATTGCTGGATGGTAGAGGAGCGTTTTTTTCGCATGGTGGTAGAATTCGGTTGCAGTTACAGTCTGTCTCCACTAGATGGGGATCGAGAGCCACGTGTTATGAGCGCTCCACCTTTGGACAAGATCAGTGTGCCCAGTGGCTTTGCCGGGAGGGAGGGGCTGCTAGTCTGGCACGCCCATCTGGATTCAGATCAGTTCTGTTCTCTGGTCTCCCGAGGCCCTGGGTTTATGGGGTCCCTGCGGATGGAAGCTTTCCCCCCCCGTCAGCGGGTCTCCACTGAACCAGCGGCAGGAGTCCTGGATGATCCCCGGTCGCGTGGCCCCTCCCCTGCTCCTTCCTGACCTGCGCCGCAGCGATCGCAGACTCTAGGGGAGGGAGCAATGTTCTCTCCTACCGTTCCAGCGCCTCCGAGGCCGTAAGTAAGGTTTATGATCTCCGCCTTCTTGGTATTGTAGGTCTCTAACGTGTTGGCATTAGATTTATTCTCTGAAATTCAGTTTTTCCAATCCTTTGTTGTATTTTGGAGGGGGAGAGAATCCCAGGTCAGCTCACCCTGCCATTTTGCTCCCTATCTTGTAATCAGAATGTTCTTTAAAAATAAAAATCTGATCATATCTCTGCCCTGTTTAAAAAAATATATATGGCAATTTTTTTTTTTTTTTTTTGAGGAAGATTAGCCCTGAGCTAACATCTGCCGCCAATCCTCCTCTTTTTGCTGAGGAAGACTGGCCCTGAGCTAACATCTGTGCCCATCTTCCTCCACTTTACATGTGGGATGCTTACCACAGCATGGCTTGCCCAGCAGTGCCATGTCTGCACCCAGCATCCAAACTAGTGAACCCTGAGCTGCTGAAGCAGAATGTGCAAACTTAACCACTGCACCACTGGGCTGGCCCCTATATCACAAATTTTATATAGTTCTCATGATATTCCAGGTGCTGTTCGAAACTCTTTATATATTTTAACTAATTTGATTCTTATAATCTTATGTGGTAAGTACTATTATTATTCCCATTTTACATAAATGGTAACTGAGGAGAGGACAGATTAAGTGATTTGTTCCTCATCCCACTGCTAATATGTGGTGCAGCCAAGATACGTGAACCCAAGGAAGTCTGTCTCCAGAGTCTACCCTGCCTGTAAGAACATTTCAATGGCTTCTCTTTGTCCTTAAGAAAAAGTGCAAAATTAGCCTGACGGGATCTTAAGGCTTATATATTAAAGGAGAGGAGATGTGACGATCTACCTTCAGGAATGAAAAATTGCAGAGGGAAGTTGTTATGAGATGAATTGTATCCTCCTAAAATTCAGGTGTTAAAGTCCTGACCCCTAGTACATCAGAATGTGACCTTATTTGGAAATAAGGCCATTGCAGATTTAACTAAAGTTAGGATGAGGTCAGACTAGAGCAGGGTGGGCCCTTAATTCAATAAGACTGAAATCTGTATAAAAAGAGAAATTTAGGTGCATAGCTGCACACTGGGAGCACACCATGTGAAGAGAAAAGCAGAAATTGGGGAATATATCTACAAGCCAAAGAGCATCAAAAACTGCAAGCAAACCACCGGAAGCTAGGAAAAAAGCATGGAACAGATTTTCTCTAACAGCCCTCAGAAGGAACCCAATCTGGTTGACACCTTGATCTTGGACTTCCAACCTCCAGAACTGTGAGACAACAAATTTCTGTTGTTTATGCAACCTAATTTGTGGTATTTTGTTACAGCAGCCTGAGCAAGCTAATACAGAGGTTTCTCAAGAGGCTTCATATCTATGACCATCTTAGGCAAGAAGTCATAATAATTAAGACTATTAAAAACTTTAAGGATTTCTTCCTTCCTTCCTTCCTTTCTTTCTTTCTTTTTGCCAGTACAATTTTTTTTTAACTGAGGTATAATTGACATAGATCATATTAGTTTCAGGTATATAACATAATGATTTGATATTTGTATATATTGCAAAATGATCACCACAATACGTGTGGTTAACATCCATTACCACGCATAGTTACAGAAATTTTTTTCTTGTGATGAGAACTTTTAAGATATACTCTCTTAGCAACTTTCAAATTGCAATACAGTATTATTAACACCATGCTGTATATTACATCCCTATGCCATTTATTTTATAACTGGATGTTTGTACCTTTTTGCCTAACCCTCACCCCCTGCTTCTGGCAAACACCAATCTGTTGTTTATCTACAAGCTTGGGCTTTTTTTTGGTTTCACATATAAGTGAGAGCATATGGTATTTGTCCTTCTCTATCTGACTTATTTCACTTAGCATAATGCCTTCAAGGTCCATCCATGTTGTCACAAATGGCAAGATTTCATTCTTTTTATGGCTGAATAATATTCCATTGTGTATGTGTATATGTATATATATATATATATGCTACATATATATGCTACATTTTCTTTATCCATTCATCTGTCAATGGACACTTAGGTTGCTTCCAAGTCTTGGCTATTGTAAATAATGCTGCAGTGAACATGGGGGTGTGTATATCTTTTCGAGTTAACATTTTTGTTTCCTATGGATAAATAACCAGAAGTGGAATTGCTGGATCATATGGTAGTTGTATTTTTAAGTTTTTGAGGTACCCTCATACTGTTCTCCATAGTGGCTGCACAAATTTACATTCCCACCAACAGTGCACAAGCGTTCCCTCTTCTCTACGTCCACACCAGCATTTGTTATCTCTTGTCTTTTTGATAATAGTCATTCTAACAGGTGTGAGGTGATATCTCATTGTTGTTTTGATTTGTATGTCCCTGATGATTAGTGATGTTGAGCATCTTTTTATGTACTTGTTGGCCATCTGTCTGTCTTTGAAAAAAATGTCTACTCAGATCCTCTGCCCATTTTTTAATTGGATTGTTTGGTTTTTTGCTATTAAGTTGTATGAGTACTTTATAATTTTGGATAGTAAGAATTTCTTAACTTTGTAGCTTCTCTATGTTTTTTAGATTCTTTAGTGATTAATAGTAAATTCTATAATACATAAGGACCAGCTTGTTTGCCTTTCGACATCTGAAGAAGAAGGAATTTATGGAAACCATGCTTCTCTCTGCAGACAGTCTTGTGAAAGAAAATGACAAAAAGATGCAGAGTCATTGGCAACATAAAACGGAAAGACAAGGAGGCTGACCCTGAGGTCTGCCAAACAAAAAGGAGAGGATAGGGAGCTGCTTGGGTATAAGAGCCTAGAAGTTTCTCCGGTTTCCCAACACCTTTAACTTCTCTTGTCCAGAGAACTGCAGGGATCCTTTAGCGGGTCTCATATCTCTGTCTTTGCTCCTGCCATTTCTTCAGCCTAAGTGCTCCTTTACCTGTTCTTCAAGCACCAGAGCTGGGACTAGGGGTGAGGTAAACAAGGCCCCTAGGGTGCAAAATGTAAGGAAACACCCACTCTCGGGTGGCAATCTTGCTCTTCCACCACCCTGAGAGTGAGAGCTTCCCTAAATTTTGTACCCTAGGTGCCTATTGAGTACAACAAGGCTATTGACTCTTCAGTGCTCATCTACTCTCTCTCAACAACCCGGTCAAAAGCAATTGCTTGTATGTGCTGCCACAACAATTGGCTCATGTTTCTATTAACTAAAGCACTCATATCACTCCAGGTCAAAATCTGGAGTCATCCTTGACTCCTCTCATTCTTTCACACCTCACATTCAATCCATCAAGAAATCTTCTTGACTCTGCCTTAATAATATGCCCAAGTCCGACCACTTCTCACTCCTCACACTGTTACCGCCTTGCTCTGAAACTCCTGAACAATTGCAACAGCCTCCCGCTTTCCACTCACATGCCCCCTAACCAGTCTATACTCCACAAAGCAGTCAAGGGGATCATCTTTTAAAATTTGAGACAGATCACATCACTCCCCTAGCAAAACCCCCAATTGGTTCCTTGTGTTACATAGAATAAAAGCCAGTCTCCTTATCAGGGCCTATATGGTCCTACCCGATCCCTGCCTATCTCTCCAACCTGATTTCTACCACGTTTTCTTTCTCCCTCAGCTCCAGTCGCATTCATTACCCTCCCTGGTATTCCTTTGAGCCCACTCCGGCATCAGGCTCTTTGCCAGTTCAGTTGACTCTACCTGGAAATCTGTGCACTCAGAAAGTAAAACATTTTACTTCTTAGTCTTTTTCAGTTCTCTGCTTAAACAGCACTTTCTCAGAAAGCCTGTCTAAAATAGCACTCTTACCATTGCTTTATACTCCTTTATTCCTTTACTTTTACTTTATTCCTTTAGATTTTTGCTTTATTTTTCTTCAAGGTACTTATTACTATCTGTATTTCACTATTCATTTATTTGTATATTATCTGTCTTCTCCACTGGAATGCATGCTACTTGAGGGCAAGGACTTTTATCTGTTTTTTTCCTGCTTTATCTTCAGCACCTAGAACCGTGACTGGCACAGGGCAGGAACAAAATAAATATTCATTTGATGGATGATGGATGGATGGATGGATGAATTCCCTCAGTTTTATAGCTCTTTTACACCAATGTTTTACCCATCACAAGTCTAACTGTCAAAGTCTCACTCTGCTCTGTATTCCCAAGTCACCTAGTGTAGTGCTTTGCATTTCACACATATTCAGTAAATGTTTATTAAATTGGATCAAATCTACTTCCTTATAACTTTTTCTCATTCAATCTTCTCCACCACATATAATCCTATAAGATTAAGCCACTTAAAATGCAGATCTGATCATGTCTCTCCTCTATTCTAAATCCTCCAAAGGATTTTTTCCCTGAATTTTGTCATTAAACTATTGTTTTGGAAAATCTTCTGTTTATGAAATATAGACAGATTGCACACATGTTAGTTAATCTTCACAATTACCCTATAAAACAAGTAATACTCTCTTTACTTGACAGGTGAAGAAATAAAGCCTCAGGGAGGTTTAACACTTTTTCCATACGTATTAATAAATAATAAGTCTATCTGATTCCAAGAATGCAGCCACTTACACTATATTTTGCTGTAATTTCCTTGGTGTTCAAAGCCTTCCACAATATTGCCCCTATCTATCTTTTCAGCATTACTCCTCTACTATAGCCAGAAACTACTATTAAATCTTAGAAGTGTATCCTTCCTTTGAAGTCTTGTATAAATGGGAAGTGAGCAATGAGTCAACAATAGGAAAATAATTTAAGAGAAAATTATATTTCACTCCACAGACTATCCATATATGCTAACTTTGAAATGCATCAAAAAGTAAGATGGATTGATGGATGGATAGATAAATAGATATATGATAGAGATGTATAGTAAATGTTAACTATAAGAATATAAGCAATGAGAATATGGATATTCATAGTAAAATGTTTTCAACTCTGTGCTTCAAAATTATTATAATAAAACCTTAGGAAAATGTATTGAATAATAAGCAAAATTCTTATACTAATTCTTCAACTAACATATTTTAAAACCATGAGAAAACTGTATATAAAAATTATTACAAATATATAAAAAGATACTCTGCCCCCTACAAAAAAACTTAAAGAAAATTTACTAAATTATTAAAAGTAGCTATGTTTGGATAGCATCATGTGGGTAATTTTTACTTTTACCTTTTTGTACCCTTTAGCATTTTACAAATGTTTAATGAGCATATTATCCAATTCAAATGAGAAAACAAAGTTTTTAAAAAATATAAATGCATAGTCGATTGTGCTTTACAATCCTATGGTAAAATTAGTAGGATTCATGAGAGAGAATGGGAATCAATTGATAGAAGTAGACAGATCAGAAGAACTGGCCCTAAGACTGCCTCTCTGTTTTGATAAATATTGCTTGAGGTATTTATAGGACTGCCCCTTCTCTCTTTTACCAAAATGTCTCTGCTATGAAAATATGCCTATTTTCATTTTTTCCGTGATGGTCAAAAAGGCCTTTTGTAGCTGAACTTTCACACCCCTCTAGGTCCTGTTGCTTAGAGCTGACCCATATTCATGGAGCCCTTGACAGCAACCATCTACTATTATTCACTTGGTGTATTAATGGATGCCTCCCAGTCCTGTGGACTTGAAGATTTAGCAAATACATCTTGGGGCTTTTTGTAAGAATATTCTTGGAATCTGGCTCCCTACTGTTAAAATAAATAAATTCTCTACACCAGCATGCCAGAATGAAGTTGGGCTTTGGAACTAAGGTCAAGGGTAGGGTCAATCAGCAGGGGTCTTACAAAACCCCAGAGGCTGTGACATCTCAGTGCAGGGTAAGTTTTTTCTAATGCAAAAGTGAGTGTTTGCAGTTTCTTGAAACAGACAAACAAATGTGACTTTACATCCCTTCTTTTTTTTTTTTTTTTGGTCTCTGTTAAAAAAAAACTCTCCAGTAGTTATCAGATGGTGAAATCGCAATTAAATAAAGTTTCAGGCCTTATTTAATAAAAAGGTAACTTATTGTAGACTTAACTGTTCTTTCAATCAGGTAATTTTCCACCATATTTCAAACAGAGCCCATTTAATGGACAGATTTAAGCACAAAAAGTCTCTAAGGCAGTATCTTTGGAGAAAACACTAGAGAATCAAGAGACTGTAAAATTAATACCTCCCAAAAAATTGTCGAGCTTCAATTATGTACTTGGCAACATTTCAGTGTTTTAGTATAAAAGAGATTTACTCATAACTGCAATTTGGTTTGGGTTACCTGAGGAAAAAAATGAAAATGTTCTTAAGTTTGCAATGTATAAAAGTCATACAGTTCTTATAAATTCTAGTGAAATTAGCACTAGCAGAATGATCAGGTTTCACATGACCTGAAATATACATTTAATGTACAAATGCAGAATCATAGCATTTTTTAAATCCATAAGAAGCATTCTTATTGCCCAAATTTAGTTTTCAGAACACAGCCCTGTATGATATTTCATGAAAAAGGTATTCAACAGTCAAATAAGTTTGGGAAATGGCATATCCTCTACCCTTATCATGAAAACTCACAATTCAAATAATTATATAAAGGTTGCAAGAAATTCTATAAGAACCCAGTATAGCTTTGTTTAACCCAATGTTTCTGAAACTTATATGACTATGGAGCCCTTTTTTTGCATAATACCTATTAACATTTTGCAGAACCTCTTTGGGAAACACTGCCGTAGACCAATGCCCTCATTTTTATAAGAAGTGAGGGCCCAGAGATAAACTTTGCTTAAGGGAACAGTTCTTTATTTACCTAGAGAGACTCATATGTAAGTAAGCTACACAGTATTTTCATTTTACAATCAACAGCAATTATTTCTTCCTATTGAAACTTTGCTTTGATCTATCAGTGATCACAGGCAAAAACAATCTAGGCTTGCCTTGGTTTCTGCAGCTAGATTCTTGGTGAAAAAGTACTAAACACTCCAGTCTTCCCTGACTCTTCCATTGGCTTATGTAAATCAAGTAACTAGGCAATTAAATTATTTGGGAGGGTAAGTTACCTGTTAATGATCTAGCTATGAAAATATCACTGTAAACAGCCCTTTCGAGGTTCAGTAGGGTTTCCACTACTTTACAAAGTCTTCCCTGACAACTCCCATTCACAGTGATTTTGCCTTCCTCTGATCCATATGAAATCAAATTCTGTCTTCTATTGTTACTTACCTGCCCCATACGTACATCTTATCTCCCTAAACAGACTGCAAGCTCCTAGAAGGCTAAAACTAACTCTTACTTTTCTTTTGAGTCACCTGAGACACAGGATAGATTCTCAAGAAATTCTTTTGAATGGCTCAGAAATGACCAGTTGAATGGAATGGGGGAAATGGTCAGCCTGAAAGATTAGGAAAGGAGCACAGCGTTCCACCTTTATTCTACCTTTAGTGCAGAACTCCTCTTCCCTCTCAGCTTGTATGGCTGGCAATACCCTCTTGTCAGTCTTCTCTAGAGGTCCGTGGTAAGCTGGGCTGCCCATGCTCAAGAGACCCTGCCTGAACCTGCAAACATTTCAGTGAGAAGCTCATCAAGTCAGCAGGACAAGTATATGTCAGGCCCCAAATCTGTTTGGAGATCAAATGGGCCTTACTCAATAATAAAATTGAAGTCTGCTTTTATTTTACTTGTTTGGCCTCAGATTAATTAGGTACACTCTCCAAAAGTACAAAGTATTAAATCGTCTTTCTTAAAGAGAAGCTGATCCCAGAGTAAGGACAGTTCTAATTATGTTTTAGTTTGTTTTATGGCAAGACCCTAGAGACATAGAAGAGGAAGAAAGGAAACACCCCATTCCTCCCTGTCACCATGATCCAGGCCAACTTTGGTTAGAGGACAAGTTCTGTACTGAAAAGGTGTAGACAAACCCAGTAACCACAATGGGAACCTCCACTGTTCCAAGGAAATACAACACTTGCTATATATACTTCTATTTTTTTTTAATTTACCATTTTAACTATCCTTTTTTTTTTTTTTTTTTTTTTTTTGGTGAGGAAGCTTGGTCCTGAGCTAACATCTGTTGCCAATCTTCCTCTTTTCTTTCTCCTTTCTCCCAAAGGCCCAGTACATAGTTGTATATCCTAGTTGTAAGTCCTTCTAGGTCCTCTATGTGAGCTGCCGCCACAGCATGACTTGACAAGCAGTGTGTGGGCCCGTGCCCAGGATCTGAACCGGTGAACCCCAGAAGCAGAGTGCACGAACTTAACCACCACACCACCAGGGCAGCTCCTATATATACATCTTTGACTGATTTGGACCAATATTGCCCAATTAACTCAACATTTTTGCCTATAAACAAATGAATGCATGTTGACTGTGTAGGTACCGTGTTCTCAACACTGCTGTAGGCACTGTGGAGGTATAGAAGACATATAAAGGTAGGGTTCCTCCCTTCAAGGGATTTACAGTCTAATAAGATGAGATAAAACTAACATTGAAAACAACTGTGAACAATACAAGGTGGTATGTATGATCCAGTGCTGACCTGGGGGCCTTGGACTTTAATTGCAATAGAAACTCGGTGAAAGGGGAGAAAGTCACTGGAAGTTTCAGTCATAAAAGAAGATTTCATGAAGAAAATGGGACAGGAGGTGAACACTGAAGGAGGGACAGGATGTGAGGTAAAGGAGGTAGGCTGTCCATTCCAATTTTGAGCAATATCATTTTGTTAATTCTTTGCGATGTTCCAATTCTTGATTGCTGTAAGGCAGAATATATATTAAAAAACACACTTTCAATCACTGGGCTATTACCTTTTTAAAAATTTACCTTTAATATACAATTGTTTTAGTGGTCTATACATAAGTTTGCTCAATTTTCCACTTCCTATTTGGCAGAATCAGGCCAATAATTTGGCTTTTTAAAGTTGTTAATTATATGCATACAGCTTTTTAACAAATAAAAAAAAAGTGGTCACTATGTGCTAAGCCCTTTGTTGGGTGTTGGGGATAAAATGGTGCATAGGTAATCAAGATGCCTGTTGAGTTTAAATGGTGGTAAAGACAGACATACAAAGAACAACATGGTTACAATTGTACCATGTGTCATCAAATAAAAATATAGAGAGCTATGAAAGCATATATCAGGGAAGTCTAATTTAGATTGGAGAAGCAGTAACAAATTTCTTAGGAAATTGCTAAGTTAAGCTGAGACCTGAAGTATGTAGGAGTTAGAGGTCAGGGTGACAGGGACATAGTATTCTAGGAGCAGAGAAGGTAATTAATGTGGTTGGAGGGTAGAGGGAGATGAGGCTGGACAAACAGGTAGAGCTGGGTCATGCTTATCTATCTCTATTCCACATAAGTTATAAATTACAGAAGGTGAAATATTCAGTTGTGGTGGCATTTAATTTTACACTTTTATCACAAGCTATGATGAAAATTAAATTGCTATTATAGTAAAAAACAATTTGAGAAGATAAACTTAAAACACGAATGCCTTATTATTTCATCCATGTTGCCTTTCACACAGTAGATATCTACAAGATATAAATGGAACTTTAGAATTCCAGCCAAAGTGGTTACCACTAACATTATGAAATACATTGAGAGACGTCAGATGGCCAAGAGGCAACATAGTGAAGCAGTTAGTTCCGTGGAAGTTTGGAACCAGACTTCCTAGGTTTGAATCCCAGCTCTTCTACTTACTAGTTCTATGACATGAGACAAATTTGAGCTTATTTTCCCATCTTTAAAGTGGGGATGGATTACACCAGCAACAGAAGCAACAAAAGAAAAAATAGATAAATTAAAATTAATCAAAATTAAAATGTTTGTG